>NW_009202180.1:0-47206 GCF_000690835.1 Fulmarus glacialis
GGCTGTCGGCCGGGTGGGAAATGGCTTCCTTCTCATCGCGCTTCAGCAGTGGAGAAAAGGTGACGGCTGCAGTTAAATATCAATGCATACATCCACTTTAAAAATTAAATTACATTTTTAGACTGCTTCCTGGCACGTGATTGAGCCAAAACAGATTTGTAACAGCAATAATACAAGGAAACGGTTTACTCGGTATTTTTCAGGTTTGGTTTTTACAAGAATAGATGTCTGTCTGCACACATTTCACACAATGTAATGTTATAATCTTTCCACAAAACATTGCCTGTGAGTATGGAACTTGAAGGGAAGGGCAGGGTACAGCATAATAGCGATTTAATATAGGAAAATCTTTTTATTTGAGCAGTACCAGTGGGTGAGCAAGATGGGGGGAAGCATGTGAAAATTAAGTGATGACATTGAACTGATCATCTGTCTAACAATTATCTACTATATTATTGTTTTGAAACTATCCATGGTCGCAGTGTATGTCCTAGGGTGCATTATTTTTCTTCTGTTCTATGTAAGTATTCTCTGCAGTACTACAAAGAATGGCTGGTAAATGTCTTTCATGTAAAAGAGTGAAGCATGAAAGTGCAATGGGCCTTTTGAATTTTTATGAAGGATTCTACATGGAATCTGCCACTGGTTTAATGTTGCCCAGTGGAGCTGCTGGAAATGTATTCTATTCAGAAATATAATCCTGTTCAAAAACTAGACTGGTATGTAATTGGCAATGATCAAGATACTGTTCAGCTTCTTCATACCACCATGCAATTCTCTGGTTATTTTATTCTTTGCACTCTTGCTTGTGAATATCTAATTTGCATAACAATTTTACAGTGACTTCTTAATAATGTGTAGCATACCAAATGTTACTATGGGATTATGGGGTAATCTGATTTATTGAGATCCACGAACAATTATTTTCAATAGCCTCAGTGTGAACATACAGGATCCTCTAATCTGATTGCCTCCTAGTCTGAGAACATTTAGGCAGGTTGCCCGTGACAAATGTACCTAGCTTAGCTTCCTTGCTCTCTGCCACTGAAATGTGCATCGACCGGAATTTATATGAATGAGAAAGAAAATTAAACAATTCACACTACCTATTCATTGTTACTCCACTATCCTGGTATTTACAATACTGGAGAGATGATGTCTGGCTCTGGAAATGCAGAACGTGTGTATGCATGCGCTTGTGTGCATCGTGTATATGGGTGTGCGCGTGTTTATTTTTTTTATCTCTGAAGCTTTTTTCTTCTACAGCTATATAGTAGGGGAAAAAAAGATGACCAGTCACCCACTTTCATTTAATTTCATTAAAAAATAATTTGAGGTCTATTAAAAAAAAGTGTTGTGAGGCTGTCCCAAGAAGAGGAAGCCATACTTCTCCTGTCTGCATCCATGCTGTCTGTCTGGAGATGATCCTGGCATACACTGGCATGTCAATTGTGCTCAAGTCACATGTTTGGAGGAGACTGATCAGCTTGCTCCGGATTGCTCTTTCTCAGAAGAGACCTTGGAAGAGAGCTGGAGGGTTTGTAATGCAATCAGCAGACTGTGATCCTGCCTGAACCAGCCCATGAAGTGAGCCTAATCAATAAAATAAGCCCATCCAAACAAATAAAACTAAATGATTTGGAGTAAATGATGCACTCAGCTCAGGTAGCACCATGGGATGATTCTTGTTAAAACTGTTTGTTGGGAATACCCCCCACTGAAACTGATGGGTCTACGGATCTGTCTGATAATAGCGGAAACCAAGATCTGAATCTCTATATGGAACCAATACATACACACTCTTCATCATTGGGCAAGGTCTGAGAATGGTAAATGTCAAGGTCAGTCCAAGTATTTTGAATTGTGAATTGACATGTAATTACCACTATGAGAAGAGGGCCATTAGTAACACAGTTATGCTGAATGAAAGGCATTTTGTTCCAAGATTATGATTTCTTGTTAACAGCTTTGGAAACATGTATCTGTTCTTGGATATGGATAACATCTAAGCCTAAGAGTCCCTATTTATCCTGAGAGTAGCTCTAGCCTGATAAATGTCCAATAATATCATAAAAATATATATTTAATAATGAGTGTGTTTGTGTGTTCACATGAGAAAACCCAGATAAAAAATTCTCCTATTGCAAAAGAAGTCCTGTGTTTGTAAAAAGGCAGCTGATGAATAGAAAACAGACTCTTGTGTAATATCCAAGTCTTTGTTGGTAGTGAACAGATGCCACACCAGCAGTCCTGGGACTTTCATGGAACTGCTATGAATATGTTCACAGCATGAGAATACGGGCAACATGCTGTTAAAATGCTGCTTCCCAAGTCCCAGGACTGCTATAGTGCTGTTGTAGTGTCTGCCTTAATTCAAAGGCATGCTTAAAAAAGGCCTATTATGATGTAGTGTTCTGAAATTGTGTCAGTGATTTTATAGTTTAGCCCGTTTAGGGCTGAAGGGCTGGGAAGGAAAATAGTCATCTTGCTATATCCTGATGCACAAGGATCTGTCTTTGGGTTTGAGATTCTTGGTTCAAGTACTAATAAAGAACCTTTTCACAAATCATGAAGTAAATTAAAGGAATGTTTTAATTAACCAGATTTATCTTGTGCTGCAAATACATACATAAAGAAGCCACCACTGTACAAATGTCGCAAGGATTTTTCTATTTTTGTTAACCATTTTTTAGAAGGGGTGAATACTTTTGGGCAAAGAATCTTATACTGAGACTATGCAAAGTACAGCATAAAAGGAAAAGTTTTGTTTACTTTGAGTTTTTAAAGTCTTTTCAGGAACCTGTTTTTACCACCTCAGTCATGCTTGAATAAATGATGTGCTTGGAATGGTAAAGACTACAGAAGAAAATAAACTTAAAGGGTCTAAAATAAAGAAAGGGAGAGGTTGAGGACTGTGATTAATTAGCAGAATATTGAACAAACTGTTCTTTTCTTCTGATGATAATATTTAAAGATAGGTACAACAGTCAGTGACAACAAATACCTGCAAAACCAGGAGGAGGTGAGAAAGAGGTTGTTAGTGCTCTGGGCATGTTTTAGGTTGGATTATGTATTACGTGGTTTCTATTCCTTAGTCGTCATGGAAGATGGAAAAATACAAGGAAATAGCGAGGAAACTCGTATTTCCATTTTTTTACAATAGTAACTTTTTACATTGCATTTCTGGCTGTCTGGTAGAGAAAGCATGACTATAGTACAGTCTGTGCTGCCATATTGAAGCTCCTTTGTGCTGGTTTGTATTTCCGTCTACTGCAAAAGAGTACAAATTAGGCAATTGCAGTACACTGCAATTGCAGTACACTGCAATTACTTCTGAAATGACTGCAGCATAAACACACTTCTAATCAGAACCAGGCTTTTTGGGAGGGGGGGGTATTCAAAAATACTTTTTCCTGCCCTGAAATGTAATAGCAGCTCCTCTCTATACTGCTGGTCATAGCACTTTCCAGGTGTAGTTGAGAGTAACAACCATAACTGGCTAACACACTACCAAAACTCTCTGAACAGGAACATTATCAGGCACTGGACATTTTCTGCAAAGGCTTATTTAGAAGTATACACATCAAAATAAGCTATTTTAGCAAAACCAGGATTTTCTCTATGTTGGCATAGAGAAACATTTCTTCCCAGGAAGGCAGTTTCTCTCTCTCCTCTATCTTTTTTTCTCTCTGAGCTATCTGATGCTTACATTATCTATTAAATATACTATTTTGTTAAGGTAATTGACAAGACGTTTAAGACAGTCTCTGCAAGTAAGTGGTGGCAGCTCAATAGGATCAGATAAGCTAGAAAAACACTTGTTTCTGAGGACTATACTTTAAGCATTTCAGTAGGGAGCTACTTGGTAAAGCCCTGGTAGTCCTGTGGACTTGAATGATCATTAATAGTTGGGATGGGACGGCCCTGGAGCGCATCTTTCACTTTAGCTTCATCCAAACCAGATACAGTTCAAGCACTTTCAGATCACTCTGCAACATGAACCAAAGTACACTAGAAGGGGATAATGAAATTTGTTTAAAAAATGTACTCCTCATCTGAACTAAAATGCTAATGTAAACATGTCCTACTATATCTTATTATATTGATTAATGTGACAGTCCCACTCTATCATGGTCAGATTCATAGTGTCATTGCATCTGGCTATACAAATATTTAGGAAACTTAGCCTGGTGTCATTCATATCATATATGGACACTTCATAATAAAACATTTATTTTCCTTTGTTTACAGACTTCTCAAACTATACTACAAGGCTAATTATTATTCTTGTTACAGAATTATATGACTTTGCTAGATAGCCATTATATACTTCGTTTGTGCATATGTTTAACACTCAAAGGCTTTGTAATAGAGAATTGAAGAAAACTCTCAAATGAAATTGCTTTCTGTGCTTTCTGTATGTACAAAATGGTTAAGGGAAAAATGGAAATACTACTACCAGTGGCAGGACCTCTTAGTGCCAGATCTCTCTTGCTCTTTCCCCCTCCCCCCCAACTGACAAACACATCAAAATCCTTTTAATTCATGGCAAGAATGACTGAAAAATTTCCACATGCTTGATACCGCTTCACTAACTTACAGCATGGACTGAATTCAAGTGTAAGGGACGTATATAATTTTTACCTTTTTCTTGTGCTTGCATTCCCTTATTTAGCAGAGCCATATTTCAGTGCTAGTGTACATGCATACATGATACTCTATGTATGTTTGTTACTGTAAAACTGTTGTGGGTTATTCCATGCAGTCTCTGAGGGAGAATGGAAACTGAAATTGGATTGCAACAGCAGTTTTGAAGAGGAATGGATCCCACTGCCAGAGGCCAACTTCGAGGAAATGAAGTGCTGCTTTGCAAAGCAAGTTGTAGTCTATACTGGAGCTTATTATGCATTTCACAGGACTGCAAATTCCCATAACCTTAACTGAACTTTTGAGATTTTATTGGTGTTTTTCTAAAGCTTTTACTCTTAGGATCATGCATGCTTTTGCTTGAAAGTAACTTTTATACTCCTCATGGTTGTACAACAAAAGCTTTACAAGTGATTTGACTACAACCTAATTGTCAAAAGCCAAATGAGAAATACAAAATAACTTAATGGGTATTTGTTATTCAAAATAAGTTTTTTGGGAGCTGGCTTGTGGATTTTCTTTTCTTTAAATTCTCAAGACTGGAAAAAATGATACTAAAGCTTGTAATGTTCTAGTGTCTACCTGCACTGCGTGGAATCATGGTAG
Source organism: Fulmarus glacialis (assembly GCF_000690835.1). NCBI lineage: Eukaryota > Metazoa > Chordata > Aves > Procellariiformes > Procellariidae > Fulmarus > Fulmarus glacialis. Next base: position 5,254 of record NW_009202180.1, read on the forward strand.
AAAGTATTACTCTTGGTAATAAATAAAAGCACCCGCTTTTTATTCCGTTTTCTGTATTTCTTGTATGTTTTGTGCTTGAGACAGACTGTGAAGTCTTCATGCCATAGCAAGTTACAAAGGGTTTTCAGTACTGCTGAAGGTTTCTGTAATCTTCCATTCCCAAATTTATCCCAAAGGATTCTTTTATTTATTTTTTTTTGAAACAATTTTGAACTTTTATTTCATCAAAGCTAGCAAATATATTGATATGAAAATTCAGATTCTGTTAAGTATTAGTACAATCGATTAAAAGACCTTGTTCTACTATGCAGATTTAATTCCTTCCTTATTGACAGTGCACAAAGGCTTGCTATGGGATTTTTCTGTTCTTTCTTTTTTCTGAAACCTTGGTGGGATTCAGCAGTCACATTCCACGTGTCAGTGAAACTATTGTGGGTTATTAAGGAGACATTGCAGTGTTATCACTGTCACCAATATTCTGATTCTTCTCTGGATTGGTTGTTCTCCACCTGCTTTTTTTCTTGCCTTCTTTTTTTAGCACTGATGATGTTATCAGTTGATCCGCTGTTGAAAGGAAATGAATTCAGGAAGACAGAAGTAAGGAAATGGCAAATCTTTCAAATGACCAGACATACGTGAAATTGTTAGGTGCCCCATAAAAAACAACAGGTAAAAAAAATGTTTCTTCATGTTTGCTTGTTTTGTTAAGGGAGACATTGTACCCACTTTTCAAATAGTGTAATCCTCAATTCTGTTATGTCGTATCAGAACTACTGTTACATGATCTGTTGTGTTTGATAGGCAGAACACTTGCAGAAGAAGTAGTTTCTATTTTTTAATCTCCTCTTGAAACAGAACAAAACTATGGCTTGGTTCAGTGCTGTTTACTTGTTGCTTTATATCCACAGAAGGGTAGTTCTGATTTTTAAAGACCAGAAGATATGCATACTAAGACTATATATTCTTTAGATCTCTTCGAGGAGAGGTCCAGATGTCTTGGGGAGTGCTTCAAATGAACTTCCAGTGATCAGGAAAACTGGCCTCACAGGGATTTTTTTTGTCTTATTTTTCTCTCATAAGAGGTGAAACAGTTTTGCAGGATGAACACCTGCACAACTAAAAGGGAATAAATGGCAAAAGCTGAAGTCCTACCCTAGTTCTGAAATTATTGCGTAGGCATTACAAGAATGAACAATGTGGGAGGCAACGCATCCCAAAAATGCCATCCCAAAATTTTGTGTGGAGGTGGTGGTGGTGGAAATTAAACATAAGGGATTCTTTTTATTAAAATCTAATTTTCTGAAATGACTAAAAGGGAAAGCAAAATCAAGAAAGATCCCAAATTGTAAGATGGCCAAAGCAACTGTCTGTAAAGTAGCAGCTATCCCATTTGGGCATGGCTGGGTGGATATATAGCTAGTTTTGAGGATTTCAGTCTGAACTTTAGAGATCATTACACTTAAAATTATTATTATCCTGTTTGGATGGTGGAAGTAGGACTTTTACACAAACTGTATAAAGTACCTCAAAATACCTTGGCAAGGTTTGTAGAAAAAAAAATTTGGTTAAACTCATTGATTTGGGGAGGAGAAACAGATAAGCTTTTGGAGACAGAAGCACATCTTCAGATCTGCTACAGCCATACATAGCTGTTTTGATGTTACAACTAGTATATCTCTGCTAACTAGCTGTAATTTTTCCCCTTTATAGTGTAAAGAAGGTGAACTGAAGGTTCTTTAGATGAATGTGGCCCAAATGAAACATTGGGAGGTTTTGATTTTAGACGTTTGATACCTTGTTCTGACTCAGCTACGGATTTCTGAGATTTCTAAGGTACAGTTAAAAACCTGAGCCTTGCAGAAAATATCTCATTTGCTGACTGTCTGCTCTGTAATTTTTCTCTTTGTTATTTGTCTGCAATAGCTTTTACTGTTAGTTTCTGGCTAAATATTATTATCTTGTCTGACAAAGAAGATTGGGCTGTCATCATCCTCCTGTTCTCTTACTAGAGTTGTAGAAAGTCTGCATACTGTGACATCTATTTTTCAACATCTACAAGCAAGTAACTTCTCATAAACCAACAAATGTGTTGACTTTAAACTTCAGAGCCAAAAGGACCACTAGTTTATAGTTTCTACTAGATCTTCCTGCAGATGAATGAAACCACAACACTGATAGCCATCCTGTGTTAAGTATCCAGTTTTTGTTCCCCACCCCACTCTTTACTAGGAAAAAAGATGCTTTTGTGTCAGCATTTCTGTACTTGAGTTAAAAGCAGCTACTACTACTATCATGCTGTGTAGGCAAATGTATTTGTAGGCATAATTAGAATCTCTAGATGAGCTGTCTTCTCACAGAAATGGGAAAAGTTCTGTTTCTGCTTCAGGTTTTGAAATAATTTTGGTTTTAGATAGAAGTCAATTACAGTGAAAATAGTTTAAAATTATCGAGTGGAAACTAGTAGGTTTTTTAAGCTTGTGTATACTTGTTGGGAGGAGAATACATTTTGCTTAGTTCTTGATTAATTCTTTAGGCTAGGTATTAAAATGCACCAAAGGGGAAAATCTGTGGAGATTGGATGTTTCTTTCCTAGGATTTTGAACTGTTAATGTGTCCCAGAAGTAATCTGTGAGCCACTTGAGTAGTGGTCCATGACATTCTTTTGTGTAGGAAGTGAGCTGGTCAAAGTAGAAGCTGACCAGTTCCCCATAATGCTCCTCACAAATACATATGACAGAAGAGATGCTGATTGATTAAAGCAGGAGAACAAGACAGCTTTACTACGAATGGCTTTATAAGTTTTGGAGTTATTAGATGTGAAAGCTTGAACTTCAGGGAGTTCTTGGAATGTCTCAGTGAATATTACAAGCTCCATTTGAAGGCTTGCAGAAGTTACAAGGAAGGCAAGTGTGTCTGGATTTTTCATGTCTGAAAACAATAATAAAGAAAAATGTTATGACTACAAGCATTTACAGCATAAGTAAAGCTTTAACCCATTCAATTTTTTTTGATCTGAAATATCCGGGTTATGGTTGAAACTAGATGAGTGCAGATTTGCTGTGAGGTAGGAGATGTATCCCTGTGTGTGTAAGCACTGGCAGGAGGAGCACAGGCTCCTGTATCAGTAACAAGTAGCTTTTTCAGTATTTAGTATATTCTCATAAATTCCCATATTCACTAACAAGTGGTGTCCCTCAGGTCTGTACTGGGACTGGTACTGTTCAATATCTTTATTAATGACATAGTGGAACTAAGTGCACCCTCAGCAAGTTTGCAGATGACACAAGCTGAGTGGTGCAGTTGGTATGTTTGAGGGAAGGAATGCCATCCAGAGGGACCTTGACAGGCTTGAGAAGTGGGCCTCTGTGAACCTCATGACGTTCAATAAAACCAAGTGCAGGTCCTGCACTTGAGTTGGGGCAATCACCAGTATCAGTACAGACTGGCTGATGAATGGATTGAGAGCAGCTCTGCGGAGAAGGAGTTGGGAATATTGGCAGATGAAAAACTTAATATGAGCCAGCAATGTGTGTTTGCAGCCCAGAAAGCCAATCATATCCTGGGCTGCATAAAAAGAAGCGTGTCCAGCAGGTCGAAGGAGGTAATTCTCCCCCTCCACTCCACACTTGTGAGAATTTACCTGGAGTACTGCGTCCAGCCCTGGGGTGCCCAGTACAAGAAAGACATGGTCCTGTTAGAGTGGGTCCAGAGGAGGGCCACAAAAATGATCAGAGGGCTGGACCCCCTGCCCTATGAGGACAGGCTGAGACAGTTGGGGTTGTTCAGCCTGGAGAAGAGAAGACTCTAGGGAGACCTTACTGTGGCATTTCAATATTTAAAGGGAGCTTATAAGAAAGATGGAGAGAGGCTTTTTACCAGCACCAGTAGTGACAGGACAAAAGAGGGTAGATTTAGATTAGATGTAAGTAAGAGATTCCTTACTATAACAGTGGTGAGACTCTGGAACAGGTTGCCCCATCCCTGGAAGTGTCCAATGTCAGGTTGGATGGCACTTTGAGCAACCTGGTCTAGTGGAAGATGTCCCTGCCCATGGCAGGGGAGGGGGTGAACTAGATGATCTTTAAAGGTCCCTTCCAACCCAAACCATTCTGTGATTCTAAGAGTCTGTGATTCATGAGTCAATGGGAGCTGTGTGGTTATGCAAGTCGTCCTGTCTACATCAGGGACAAGTGTATCCCCTGGGCTGGAGAATGAGTTCTAGATTTTTTTTTGTTTGTTTTTAATTTCTGGTTAATCAGAGGTCTTATTCTCAATGTCAGGTTTAGAATTCATGAGGATTATTTTGCTTTTTGGGAAGTTTCTGTCACTTGCTTTCTCATAGCTCAAATCAACCCTAGGGTTGGCTTAAAGCTTTATTTGGTCAAAGCTTTAGAAAAACTTGATCTGACCTTTGTGAAAACAGCAGAATTGTTTTCATTAGGCCTAGATGCTGCATTTTGGTATTATTAAATACAAAATGTTGAGCTTTAGTGAAAATTTTTGTGGGTAGTTTTTTAAACCTGAAGTAGAAACTGGAAATTATCAGCAACATGCTTTTATGCTGAATCAGTTAAGTCTCATCATGGAATATTAATTTTTCAAGAAACGAATGTTTTTTTTCTCTGTAGTTGTGCTCTCTCATAGGTTACAGATAAGGAATTTGCAACCTCTGCTGGAAAAGCTAATACGGCTCACAAGTAACTTCTGTAACAGAAATGACTGTATCCCAAAGAAGCTTAGAACAACATTTAGCCCTGTTAATTTCTGCAAATATAACTTGCAGCTTTGCAAGTTTGCAACTTGCAGACTTTGGGTCTTTCTTCTAGTCCTGATGAGGTCTTAGGTCCAGGCAAAGGCACCTCATGAATCTATTTGGTAGAGGTGTCAATTTGGACTCCTATGAAGAGTTCATCCCATCCTTCCTCTCCCCCTCGGAAGTTGCTGCTGAAAATGTCATTTTTAGTGTTCAGGCTTTCAGCTTTAGATTAGAACTCAGACATTTCATACTAGAAATTGAAAATCTTAACTGTGCTCCCGCGTCCTGTTAAAGTCATTCCCTATTACAACTCATAAATCTATGACTCTATGACTTTTGAGTCATTCATGATCCTAAATATTCCCTTTCACTATCCGTATAGGTCTTGCATAATGTGCTAGAGGCCAGAGATGCCAAGATCTTAACTACTAAATTGGATATGCTGACTGTTTTCATATTTAGTAGATATTGGCCACAAACTACACTGCTCTATGCCTACCAGTTCTCCTGGGGTTGGAAGAATCTCTAGAATCATGTGTGATATTAATCTTCTAGCTTCCCATGTTTGAAAAACTTTACTCTGCTATCCTGAGGATAAAAACTAGATTAACTCTAATGATGTTCATCAGCCAAAGCTTGAATCAGCAGCTGGCCTGTGGCCCAGGAGCACCTGAGTCTCTAGAGTTGGTAGTGATCAGTTATTTTCCATCAAAGAAAAGAAGCGTCATCATAAATTGTACACAATTTTCGATTAACAACATGACTCCCAAGATGATTTTTAAGTCTCCTGTAATTATTCTTATTTTTTCCTAATTTCCATTGAATGATGGGAGGGAAGAAGTTTACTTCTTTGTGGCACTACTGTCACTATATTTCTTAATTTTTAAGTCTTTTTGGCTTTAGAAGTGCAATGTATTTGTCTTTCTGTTAATGGCTAATACTCAACTTAAAATCTTTCCACAGTTCATCAGCTGTAGGGAGCTGTCTTTGACTATGCTCACTTAGCAAACTGTTTGATTTCATCTGGTATTCCCACTGTGGGGCAGATGGCAGAAATGGCTGATATCTGTGCTACTCAGGCATGGTGTCTTCAGATCCCTGCGTCAGAGCTGTATAATGTAGAGGGAAGCAATTTTTGGCTGCTCACTCAAGATAGCTCCCTTGAGTGATGAGGCATGCAAGCCTTCAGGCTCAAACCACAGAACTGTTTTGTTTTCCTCATCCCTGCTCCCTTCCTCCTCTCTCCCTCCCTTCCCCTTTTTTGATGAATTAGGATGTTAGCTTATTAATTCTGTTCTAAAGCACTGCTGAATGCAAAATAGTATTAACTTAGTGATTTCATTCTGTTTCAACAATTGAATATGCTATTATGTAATATGAATCTCAACGTATTATAGATGGCAAGTGCTGACAGAAAGCTTATTGGTGTTAAAACAAAATATATATGCTGTAGTCAATCTCCTTTTTAGCTTTCATGAAACCTTAATATCAGTGTGTGTCACACAAAGCTGTAACTATGATTCTAATGTAAAAAGAAATCCTTAATGTGAGATTTCTTTACTTCATGTTATTATTATTCTGCTTAGTCTTTTTAGCTTGTGTAGTGCCTATATTATAAAGAACACAGTTTTTTGCTCTGATTTTCTCTAACATGCATTCCATTGGGCGGACATCAGGGCCAATGCAGGCCACATCAAAAGGCTATTTAAATTGAAGATTTCTACTGTACAGTCCAAAACTTTAATGGTCCTATATGGTCTTTTAACTAATTTGTATTGAATTTTAATTCTGTACATTATTCCCTGAACTTCGGTTTTAAAATCTAGTGTAAGATAATAGCTTTAGTAAAATATTGTAAAATACTGAAGTTCTTTCCATGTTTCTTGAAGGACTGTGCATTCTAAAGTTTCACTGAGGTATGACTACGTGCCAGCTTTGTCTTTAATATTTACGAATGGTGCATGATAAGGACAACAAAAGACTTTTTATTTTCTCAGGCAGAAAGAAGATATTAGGTCCTTTGGACTTGAGTATGTATCCGTTCTGAGGTGGAGAAAGATGTTAAATTCTTACGCTTCTTTCAGCTGAGTCATTTTGTCATTGATGTGCTATTAACAGAGTTGCATCCAGCTAAACTACACGCAAAGTAATTCAGTGTGTGGTTTGGTGTGAAGGTTGTAACCCCATTCCAAAATGCCTGTGCCCCAGGTTTTTTAAATGCATGTATTTCCCACTGTAACTGGCTCGCTGTCCTTCAAACCACCCTGCTCAAAGAGCTTACTGCTTTCAGCTTCAGATAGTTAAAATATCCAGCCGAAACTCTTGTAAAACTACATAAATTACCATGATTTGACTTGTTTCACTGTAGGAAATACAGGAAAGACAACTGAAGTCCTAATTCCACAGCAAGACTTCTGTATTTTTTATGGATTCTGGGACCTCTTATAGCCCTTGAGGAAACTGAAAAAGATGAGAGAACAACAATGAAACTGGGGGAATCCTTCCTTAATAACTTATTTTAGAAAGTGTTTGCACTGCTTTTAATCAGAAGTGAATCTATAGAAATCAATAGATGGTTCAGTTCCCTTTCTGACTCTTTCCTCTTCTCTTCATTCTCCAGAATCTTCATGATATATATGCAAAGTATGCCTACCAGGTCAGCTGCTTTTCTGAAAGCTCATATAGAAAGAGAAATTTGGCCTTTGGTTTTGTGTCTTCCTCATACATCATCATGGGGAGAACAGGTCCTGTGGTATAAGAGTAAGGAAGAATTTTGTGTGCTGAAGGAAGGTACAGATGGAGGGAAGAGAAATTATGGTTTGTAAAATATGAAGATTTGTCATGGCTAGGTGGGGTTTCCACAGAACTTACACAGACAGTTGAATATTTTTATATGTCCAAATTCACATCTGTGGAATGACTGTCAATCAAAATACTGTCCAAAACTTGATCATTTTCTGAAATTTTCATCAGTACCTTGAGAATTCAGGAGAAATCGAAGGTCTCCATTGTAGTAGGGGCTATAATAACTCAGTTCCTGTCCTTTGGAGATCATTCTCCAAGGAGAAAAGGAACAAAAGAAGCAAAGGGGAGTTGAAATTACTTACCAGGATTTATGGAGCTTGATTTAGAAACTAGGTCTCAGATTTCCCAATCTGGGTTTCTGATCACTTTACTATATAACCATAATCTTGTATCAGAGAGTCACATCTATGCCAAGTAAACATAGAGAAGAACCTGTAAGCTATAAAAAGCTAATGTGCAGTTGAAGCGGAAGGTGATAATATGAACAAACACACATCAGCCAGTCTAAGTATTCTGTTTTTAACAGCAAATTAGTTTATTAAGCTATATATACTTCAATGATTTTTAATGTACTTGATTAGTGTTCATTTGTACCAAACATACAGAAGTCTGGCTTTACATTACATCTGTTCTTGGTCATAAACTCTTTATTGAAGATTCTCGAAGGTTTTGAATTGAATTCTAAAACGGAAATCCTGTGTGATCCATTTATCATTGGAAGCCCAGGGAAGCTTTGTGTACAGAAAGCAAAAGCACAGTATGTATGTGTCTCAAATGTATAAACATAATAGAGACTGCTTGTAAATGACATCAACTTTTGAGCTAAGGGCAGAAATGACATACAAGCGAGTTAAATGGTATTTTTAGCTGAAAGGAATGATTACAAATCTCTATCTTATGCATTTCCAAGAAAAAAAGGAAGAAACATTTGGATTTTTTCTTTGTAAAAACAAGATTTAAAACTTTTTTCTTTAAACAGGAAAAATGCAATTCACATAGCTTTATAAATAATCTAGTGTTAAATTAAGATATTAATATTCTCTAATTCTGTGATAGCTGGAAGTTAATTTTCTGATTTTGGTGTGCAGTCATCATTATGCTGCTAGATTTGTGTGCTTAAGCTTTGGACCACATGTCTGTTGAGGTTTGCAAATATACATCAAAAGTTTTACAAGGTTTAATGGCTTGTGGCTCATATATGGAAGTCATCGAGTTAAAAAGAAAATAGAGAACAAGTCTTATGAGGAGCGGCTGAGGGAACTGGGGCTGTTTAGCCTGAAGAAGAGGAGGCTGAGGGGAGACCTCATCGCGCTCTACAACTACCTGAAAGGAGGTTGTAGCGAGGTGGGGGTTGGTCTCTTCTCCCAAGTAACTAGCGATAGGACGAGAGGAAATGGCCTCAAGTTGCGCCAGGGAAGGTTTAGACTGGACATTAGGAAAAACTTCTTTACTGGAAGAGTGGTCAGGCCTTGGAACAGGCTGCCCAGGGAAGTGGTGGAGTCACCATCCCTGGAAGTATTTAAAAGACGTGTAGATGAGGTGCTTAGGGACATGGTTTAGTGGGCGTGGTGGTGTTGGGTTAACGGTTGGACTTGATGATCTTAGAGGTCTTTTCCAACCTTAATGATTCTATGATTCTATGATTCTATAAAACACAAAAAAATACAGGCTTTCATCCTGGAGGCGAGCATGTGAAATATCCTTTAAAGTTACTAGTTGATAGTTTCCAGTGAGTAAGTTGAAAACAATTGTCACAGCTGGGGTTACTTTTGGAAAAACATTGTATTGTATTTAGTATGTGTCACAATACATGTACAGTAAGTAGAAGGAAAGCATATACTGCAACATGATAAGTTACAGTGAAGTGACAAATAAACTTAATTGCTTTGATCCCAAAACCAGATATATTTTGTTCCAAAAATACATTCCTTAATAGTAGTATAATAACAGAAATTGTTACGGTAACTTACAGAACCATATATCAGCTTTCTTCTGATGACGGCATTAAGTGGGTCTAAACTCACAAAACACAATTATCAGTAACTTCAAATTGTCATGAAATTGAAAGAATTGTATACTGCTGTTACTGTTTTGACTTTTTCAGTGTGGTGAAAAAAGCACACTGGACTGTTTGGACATTTTTGTTTTTTCCCTTTTACAGCCTTTCTACCTTGAGAAATGAGGATGGCATGTTGAAAAGGTCATAGGAATCAGAATAAGAACACAAAACATGATACAGGAATCTGTTTTTATCATTTGCAAAGAGATTAGGATAAATACCAAGAAAATTAAGAATATGCGCATAGCTGATGGGAAATTAGTACTATATCTTTTTTCCTAAACTATTTATTCTAATTTTTATCTCAATACTCTCAACTTAGTCTTTAATGAAGTCAAGGACAGTTATGGAAAGATCCATCCATCAGAAAAAAATACAAGCTTCTGTTGAGATGACCAGTTGCCCAAAAAGGGGAAAAAAAGGCATAAAACCTTAATAGATTATGCATACAAACATATATTTTTTCTAACCCCTTCTTTGTTCTGAAAGGCATATTTGGCCAATTGATGGAAGTACACATCTTAGGTGGAACAAGCCAAAAGCATCTGGAAGGAGTTTACATGAGACAGCTCCTACCTCTTTCTCTTCATGCTGTGCTAATGCAGCTATGGTTTTGCAGTGCTCCATCAGTAATTTTTAAGACCTTATCTGAGTTTCTTTCAAGAAATATGGAAAGTCTTGACATCTTTCTTACTGAGTTAGAATCAATGAGTTTGTATCCTCTGCAGCTTGAACAGAATTTTTTATTCCATTGCTTGTGAAGGAGGGATTTCAGTTGGTGTTAAATGTTTCATGTCTGAATTCTTTTTTTTTTCCTTCTAAAGTTTTTCTGTATCATTCCCCAAATGCTGAAAGCTCTCAGTTTATTGATATTCTTGGTTATTCCTCCCTCTTATACTGCCACATTTCTTTTTTTCTCGCAAGCTTTTGGCTTCCTTTTCATGTCTTTAACTGGTTTATAGATTATTGGGAAGCAATGTCACCAGGGTATCTTGTGATGTATGAGGTGGCTGAAGTGAAACATTAAGATGAACCCTTCAAATCTAAATACCTGAAGTGTGATTTCTTGTTATGTGAAACTTGCTAGTGTAGATAGATCATAATTTTCTTCTTTTAGACTGAAATACATAAGCACAGAAAACCCCAAATACATAAAAACATGTTGAAGGTTCTTTTCTTTTAGGTGAATTTCTTTGCACTATCAACTGTAGTAATATCTGATATATCACTCAAATTCTGCCTTTCTCTTTGGCTAGATTAACTATATAATATTGCCTTGTGCCCTATTCATGTCACTTAACACCATATGTAATTGTTGCAGGCTTCTTCCAGAGTAGCATTGCCAGGATTGGAGTTTGGCATGGAAAGGGGGAAAATATTCACAAATCTGAATATGTCTTTGTTTTGATTTAATTTTGGTCCTGTCTTAATTAAATGTTTTTTTTTTTTTTAACAAAAAATAAAATGGCTTTTTGTACATTTCTTCTGTCCTTCCCATCACAAAATATATCTTTCTAGACTCATGCCTAAGGTTTACAGACTCAAAGAAATAGTCTCAAACTTTTCACAGAAATACAAATTAAAAGTTCAGACGAGCACCTTCCCCTCTCTTCTTTCGCAGGCCACAAGCCTGTAAGTATGTTTGTGCTGTTTAGTACATTCACTTGTACGTAAGAAATAGCTTAAACAATATTTTTACCTTTCTTCAGCTATTCATTGTTTTAAAAAAATAATTTAAACGAAACTAGTTTGCTATACATTTTTTGTGTCAGTAAAGTTAACTTTCATTTATGCAAATAGAGAGTCTTTTGCCCTCATTTTTATTTCTGTGCTATGGAGCCAAAGATCTCAAGAAATCTCCTTTTCCTTCTTACAAAACTTTAAAAGTTGTGCAGGGTTCTGTTGGTTCTCCCTGTAGGTGTAACTTGGGGCTGGACTCTCTGGCACTCTTCATCTGAAACTTAAGTATTTTAGCTCTCCCAAAATGCCACCACTCCTTTAATATCACAGGATAATAGGTTGTCTGGTTCTTTGTAGCCCCATTAAGCTAACATGGTGTTAGAGCTTTCCAGAATCCCTTTTCCTTACTTATACCACTTTTATTTACTTAAACGGATCTAGAAAAAACAGGTAGTATATTTCACTATCCAGTGTATTGGTGTAGGATATAAGCTGTGATCTTGTATTTTTGTTTTTATATTTAGCCCATGTTTTGGATTTTAATTGTAAATCTTGACATTTATAGATATAGAGTTCAGTTATCTTTTAGCAAAATTTGCCACAATAGGGAAGTACTAAAGTTTCAAGAAGTGATTTGTAAGCATTCTTAAATTGAAAGTGAATACAACAAACAAACCTCTTTTCATTATGCTGTGAAGCATAATAAAATGCTGTTTATTTGGTGTTGACTTTAAAACAGCATTGAAGTCTTTGTGGGTAATTGTGGGTGAAAAGAAAGTAGAAGTAAGAAAGTAAAATACTATTGTAAAGGGAGCAGAGATTAAACATATAAGGAAAGGAAAAATTGGAAATTACCTAAATACGTTGCATGCATGCATGAATATGCAGATGACATTAACTATTCCATTAGGATTTTATTCACGCAAGCTTTACAAATTTAGTGTTAAGAACTTGAAACTTGATAAAATGTCATTCTTTTCAGTACTGTACCTAAGAAAGGAATTTAATAAAGTTGGTGAAATATACAGGACATTTTATCACTGAGGACTTACATAAGCACAATATTCAACACTGTAGCCATTATAAGCAATAAAACTTTTGCATGTTAAACAAACAGTAGTATATTTATGATTTATTAAGTCTGAAATGTTGCTAGCTTTCATGTATATCCACATCACCTGTACTTTTAAGACTGATGTCTTCATAAGATGGAGTGTGTACACATACACATGCATGCACACACACTCATGCCGTGTATGTTTTAACCATATAGTTTGTGTTTGATTATAGTTGGTGTTTTGATTCCAATATTCTTTGTTAGAATAATACACTTAAAAAGATATATGCTCTGAACTAGATCTTTATTTTTTCACTCTTTTCATTCTTCTTTCTTTGAAAGTTACGTTCAATATTAGCATTATTTTTATTATTTGTTTTTCTTTAACACCCTTGCCACCTTCTCCAGAATAGGGGTACAAAAAAAAGACATCTTTATCCCAAAAATCTTTTCATATTTTTTCAATTTATTGACTAAAATACGGTTTATTGCAATGAACAGTAGGTCTTAAAAAAACCTGCTATGTAAGGCAAAGATTTCTTTTTTTTTTTTTGTACCTCTGTTCTGGCTCAAGGGAGATGTTATGTGAATCATGTTATAAACCTCAGACTCTAAGTTACCTCTCTTAGAGACTTGAAGACCTGTATCAGTAAAAGATGGGAATTACCTTAAACTGGCTGGCGCCAGAGGCTGGTACCTAGACGTTTGTGGCAAAGCACTCATGATCACCAAAGCGAAGAAAAAGAGGGAAAGACAGGTTTTCTCTGAGCTCTCAGAGCCTTAGTAAAGAGGTGGAACCTTCCCACAAAAGGCCTGAACATTAATAATCCTGCAAATGTACTTTTCCGTTTTCTGATTCTTCGTTCCACACTAAAGTCATGGTGCCTGTATTACAGGGTAGGGTGAGTTGAAGTCTACATGACGTTTCTTAATGTTCCAGCTATGCAAGATGTAGACAGGATTTTCTTACTTCCATCTCAGGTAATGGGGTGAGTGAGTTTGCATCACTGTGCAATTGTGTGAAGATTAGAAACAGATTACTGTTTGTTTTGTTTTTTACTTAATAGTAAAAAACTTAATTAATTTACTCAATACTGCTTCCTTAATAGGAAGCAGTTCTAACCATGTACTGCACAAAACTTTTCTCAGTGGGGTCTGCAGCAGAGCCTCTGCGGTTGTTCCTTGGGAATATGGTAAGAAATCTGTTCTTCAGGAACATCAAAGCAAATACATGCCTAGGAAACTTGGAAAGACTGGGAAAAATTTGTACATAATATGTCATTAGAGTAATTTGATGTGGACACATCTGGAGATGCAGATCTGAAACAATTTTTAATATTTGAGATTTCCGTATTGGACTTGGGACTCTAACACGCTTCAACAGCAGACTAAAACATTGCTTATTAGTTTGTGGTATCTCGATATAGAAGTTTTACATAAATTCCATTATCTTTATTGCTAAAATACTTGAGACTTTTCCAATAATGTATTAAAAATGTGACTAATATCTTTAATGTATATGTTTTCCAGGAGAGGAAATGAGGCAGTATGTGTGCAGTAGTGTTTTGATTTGAGTAGTAGAGCTAACTGAATTTTCTCCAAAAGCCAAATGAATCTACCCAGAGTGAAAATATTGACAGAAGAGATGAAATTTTCAGGAAAGCTCTTATAAAAATGGGATTCCTTTTTAAATATCCTTATTCAGCTGAAAAATTCTAGATGAGATATCATCTATTTTTTCTGTTATATGGTTATGATGCAGAATATCAACAAAAATAGCAAAACAATGCGGTTCTCCAGATTTTGATTGCTAACATTTATTATGTTATTGTGAGATATAAATGATAATAAAATACTATTTTGGATGTTTTGATTTAAAAAAAAAAAAAGGTTTTTAGAGCCAAGGAATAAGTCTTCAAATGTAATTTAAACAAGAAATAAGAAATAAGAAATATGTTTATTTACTTACCAAAAATAGTGTGGTAAGATACAAACTGGGCTGTTTGCTTGGGGATTTGATAATCTGTAATGGAATCCCTTAGCATTTCAAAAAGGCTGGAATTCTTAAAGAAATCTAGCTTTTGGAAAATCAGTGCTTCAATACTTTTAAAAGAGCAGATCTTTAAAAATTTTATCACTTCCTAACCAGTATCGTTGGTTGCTCCTGAAAAATTTTAGTGACATGTGTAAATTGGCTATCCAGGAAGAAAAGACTTGCTTTAAAAATTTGTAGATGCTTATATATTTTTCCAGAGTAAAAGGAACTGAAGCGTGCAGATCAAATTAAAACTAGGATTGCTATTCAATTCCTTTAAGATTAGTTCAATGTTTTGTGGGTTTCCTTATTTAATTGCTTGCTGTGCATAAATTGATGTAACTTGAATATGCAGTATCTCAGAGCAGCAGCAAACAGTTGGAGAGACTAAAGCTTGTTGTATTGACATACAGGATATTGAATTTTGTTTTTGATATAAAACAAAGAAATATAACCCAACTTTTCTTTCCATGGATGTTACTTCGTATCGCTAACCATGAAAAGCAAGCATATGATTGCTGGAAGACAGGTGACTGGCAGCATTGTTACTATTCTGTTTATCCAAAAAAATGGATTCTTGAGAGATCTGTAATAGATGTGGTACTCTGTTATAGCTGTGACTTAGAAGGCAAGAGTGGAATGAGGTTGGTTGACATATATTGGCAAAGACTTCCATAATATAGTTCATCACCAAGGGCTCTACTGGCAGATAAAACATAAGTTTTTTTCGTCTCTTTTTCCAGAGTATTTTTTGGCCAGCTGCTGAACATGTCCTGTTAATAAAGGATTTTTCCTAAATGTGATTAACTTTTTTTTTTTTTTTAAATCTTCCTGGCAGCTTTCATGAAATGTTAATGGCAAAAAGGAGATACTTGGACCTTCCTTCTAGAAAATTAATATTCACTGTCTACACTGTTTTGGAAGCCCATAAAGTTAGCAGAGATAGGGAAGAAACGACATTTAAGACACGCTATCATTGCCCATGATCTCACCTCTTTCCCAGCCTTTTGAATCTGTCAAATGCAGATAGGCAATGCAGAGATGTACAAGGGAAGTGTTTGCTTCCCTACAAAGTAATATCAGTCATTTGTTCATTAGCACTCTGTGATGGATCAAGGGTGGGTATTCTGCTGTTTGGAAGATCCATAAAGCATGATTTAGAAATAGCACTTGGTACATATGTTTTCCCCTTGTAGTGAAGTATTAGACTGTACACCTTACTCTTTACCTTTCAGCAAAGCAAGTTCGCTATCCTCTGTATCCTTTCTATTTGGATTTTAGCTGGATATGTATTTTTCCAGGAGACATGATTGAAGAGGTTCCTATTTTATGTTACTGTGGGCTAGATGTTGTTAAAGAGTGATCATACACTCAAAACAGCTGAAATGGTGGTAGAAGTAATCCTGAATATAAAATACATACGCATTTCTATAAAAATATTTTATTGACTAGGGACCACAGGCATTACAAAAAGATAAGCTGTAATGTTTGACATTTCAAAGAAGTATGTATGTCACAAGTATAGATCAGTAGTTATGGAAAAAAACCAACACATAGTCCAGAAATGGGAACTTTTGTAAATTGCTGATCTATCTTCAGAAAGTCATATCAACTTAAGCATGCAAAATTTAATGATTGCATTGGTTGTATACAAAACTTTGTACAATCCTTACTTGTTTATTTTCAATAAGCATATTTAAAACAGAGCTAAGGTGTGAAAATTATCCAGTATGATATAAAAGTTTGTTTATGAAATAGCATAGGAAAAATATATTTTAAAAATGTGATGAGATTATTGTTGGTCTGTAACAGGCACCTTTGCCTTGCTTTCTATGTATCTGTTCGAGCAATCTTCTTGTAGCTGCTTTTAGAAATTACCAGTTAAACAGAGTTATTCAAACAACAGGAAACTGACATTTTGCATAAAATAGTGTGGCAGTGGTAATTCTGTGCAAAAAAAATTTAACATACTTGCTTTTAACTTGCATGGTAGTGCCTGTATCGTATGTTGCTGTATTGCACTGTTAGTGTATGAATGAGGATGTGAAGGCTGAAACTAGCTTTCTCAGAAGCTCTGGATGCATTTACACTTTAAAGAAGTTTTCAAAACCAGGGTTCAATCTTCAGAAACTCAAACACCTTTAAGAATTCAAGTATTAACTGTATTTAGCTAATTATAATAAATTGTACTTAGCTAATAAGCTTGGAGTTGTATGCATTAAATAAAACTGAAGAATATTAATAAAATTTGTTCTACAAAATAATAGAACTATTCATACATAGTTGTCAAAATGTTTTAAAGTGCTTAATTTAAAAGAAAGAAACCGGCAAAATTAGAATTCTTTTTCTCTCTCCTCCTACTCATTTTTATTCTCTATTACTTCTTTTAGTGATGTTTTTAGATACAAATGCCTTGACTTTCTGAGGTGCTGAACATCTCCAGTTACCTAAAAAGAAAATAAGTAGAGAGGACTAAACTCTGTTCTGTTTCATACTGTAGTGATGATGACAGTGATTAGTGTGACTTGAAATAACATCTAAAATATGCAACTAATGGGAAGGAGTGAGCTGAGATAGGTTATATTTCACAGATAGGGTCACAATTTGTCTAAAGGAAGCAGTGACTCATATAATGCCCAAAATTATGTAAAACTTCTTTTACTTGATTTAAATCATGTGTTGTGTGTATAAGAAAACAAACAACCAAAAAACCTTTATAACATGGAATTTTAAAAGATGGATCTTTAAATTTAGCAAAATAGAGAGAAAACTAATTTATTGATTTCTGTGTCTTGATGAATCTTACTTTTATAATACATTATGTTCTGTTTTTCCTGAGTTTTCTGTCATCATGCTTTCTGAAGAAAATCTGTTTTCTAGACAGCGCAAGTATTCATTAAAATATTAATAGATTTTACATAAGACATCCACTTTCTATTTTATAGACTGATCTTCTATGAATTTACAAGCATAAGATAATAAAATAAATCAACATAAATAATTTAATTTTTTTCCTTGTTCTTTTACACTATTCAGATTACATGGCTACTCACTCTAGTGCTTAGTTATTTTACTCCTGATAATTCTGAAGTCTTGAAAGATTTTTGCCTGACTAAGATTTTCAAGAACAAATCAAACTGGGTAGGAAAAGGTAACAAACAGGTATACTTCACAGAGGACAACTACAACAGGCTGTCTACCTAAATTCTGACCTCTATCCTTAAGGCAATTTATCTCTTATACTGTCCTCTACAAAAAAGTGTGGCTTGAAAAGACCTGTCAGCTTATCAGGAGGCAAAATGCACAAGGTAAAAAAGGATAATCCTGCAGTTTAGGACTTCTAAGAATTGATATTTTTAGACAAATAGTGTAAATTATGACAAAAATTTCATTTGCTCTCTCTAGTCTCTTGAAGAGCTTTCAGAGTTTATGACAGCAAGGACAGCAGAAACCTATAGTGACCTTCCATATTTACAAAGTAAATTGTATTCTTTGCAAGCTAATTGTAAGTATGAAACATTTTGTTAGTTTCACTTAATTTACACTGTACTTATGCAGAATATTTCAATGTGTTCTAAGAGGGAAGTAAAACAAAACTTAAGAATAGTTCCCCTAATCAGTAGGATAGTGGCATGATGGGTTTAATCTCTATGTGCTCCTGAAAACCTTTGCTCCTAAAACTCTACACACTGAATATTGGCATGAAACCAAGATCACAAACATAGGGATTGGTGGCAAGGGCAACTGAAGGAGTTATGAGAAACACGAGTCTGAGCTTGCACCAAATACTAGTAATGTGTACTATCTCCTGCTGTGGATTGTTAAATCCATTTTAGGGTTAAAAGAATGTCTAAAACTTGAGCCAAATTATTATAAGGATTTTGAGAATTTTTATAGGACCTGCTCCTAACCCAAGCCACCATGTAGTTTCAATACGGTGTTAGGACTGTTTTAGATGACTTTTTGGAGGGACATGGCTAAGCAAATTGGATTGGAATAATTTCAGAGGGGATGTGTTGACATAAGCTTTGTGTGTGTGTTTGCGTTCTGAGATATTTAGAAATGCTGCATTGATTTATTTTGTAATGTTTTGAGATTTGATCTATTTTTCTATAGCTATCTGCTTCCATCTGCTTCTGACAAGAAGAAGGGAGGTATCTCATTGTATCCATGTTCTTATGTTTTACTTTAAGGAGGTATTTCCACCTCCTAGGTTGATTGCAGCCTAACTCCTTCTGCATGCAGGTACTAGGCCCCCACTATCAAGGCAAAAGAAGTTTATCCCCTGTCTTCCCTATTAAAAATTTTCATTAGTTCCTATTAAAAATAGCACTAATAGCCACGGTAACTGAAAGCTACAAAGTACTAAACGAATACCAGCAAAGTAAGCACATTGCTCAAAAGCTACTATAAAAACCAACTAATCTTCACAATACTTCTCTGAAGTATAGATCTTTATCCACAGAATAAATCCACACCTGGCAGCAGTGATGAAGTGGTATTTCTGAATATGTCTATGCTTTAGAAAAATATGCATATTGACTATTTGCTGACATTAAGGGGAATTCATGTGTAGCAGTAATACATATGTATGTTTTATATGTAGCCATACTTGGGGCCCATGTATTCCTTCTCTCATTTCCCACTTTGCTCTTCCCTTCCATTCCTGAAGTGTTAACTTCTCGATATGCATCACAGGTAATATATTTCTGCAGCAGGAACCCTGTTGCCTGTTGGGAATCTTATATATTAGTGTGTGCAATCTGGACACCATGTGGGAAATCAAATCAGAAGATCTTCTTCGGAGACAGGAAAAAAAGGACCAAAAAAGGACCAATCTGGGGAAACAGCAGGCAACTGTGCAAAGCAAATGCTAGCTGTCTAACATTGGGAATCTCTCACAGGACCAGACGGAACGGTGGGCCTGTATTCTCACAAGATATGGAAGATAAACTTCTAAACAAAGTGAAAAAGGACTAGAGAACCCCAACTTGGGAAGGCACCAAATGTTTGAGTACCATTTGTCCTAGGCCTTTGAGTTTTGTTTGAATGACCTTACCTTCCTAGAGAGAGAAGCTTGAGAAATACGGTGTTCTCAGTCCTGGCTGAGAATGCCATATTATGCTGCCAGTAATGGTTAGTCGGAGTTCTCTGTAAGGCCTGCTGACCAGCCCTTTCAAACTGAACAAACAAGGTGGTATGCCTTGAAAGTACGGGGGTTGGGTGTCACCTCACTACCGATTCCAGGTTTGGAACCTAGGCCTTCAGCATTTTGTAGCTGCCGTCCACTCTTTCTCTCTTTTCATCTTACTTCTCCCAGTTGTCTGAGGCCTATTGCAGTGCTGTTAATTGCTGCTTGTTTAGTCTTCTATGACAGTTGTTATTGTTCAGCCTTCCAATCACAACTAAAGAGGTAAAAGGTCTCTCTCTCAACTCCATCTCTGTATGTGCTGCTTCATACATATTGTCATGTAGTCAAGGAAGTCGTATTTTGGCACTATGGGAAGAAGCTGTGTAGGCTATTACCTTGGCTTCCTTCAACACACTCTTATGTTTTGAATGTGCTCTTCTTCCCATTTGCTGAATAATCCTATTTCTTCTTTACCAAGAAATGAGTAGCTCAACCCACCCCCTTAAGCTGAATGCAGGTATACTTAAATGCAGGAATAGATTCGGCGGATATTGTTGGTCTAAAAAAAAATCCCCCCACATGCTGTACATGTGCACTAGTAAAGGAATCTGCATGGACAACTCCTCCTAAGAGCCACAGATATTGTAGGGTGAGTAACCATTCTATATGTGTTGAAAGATCCGTGAGACAGTATCCAGTATGCAATATTTTAAGCTTAGGTAAATAAAAGAGTTTCTCCTTTTCTGTTAAGCAAAGATATTGCCATGATTTGAGCAAGCTGGTCTAGTGGAAGGTGTCCCTGCCCATGGCAGGGACTTTTGAACTAGATGATCTTTAAGGTCCCTTCCAAACCAAACCATTCTATGATTCTATGATTCTATGATATTGTTATCTGAAATGCTAAGTGTTTGAAATCTTTTCTCTGGTTTTAATTTTTGCTGTGTAGGATAGAAATAATAAGCACTGGAAAGCAGGCATGAAAGAAAGGTCAGTAGTTTTGCATCTGCAGTTCTATATTTGCACAGGTTGCTAGGCAATGTGAGAAAATCATAGCTCTTAACTGCAAGATTGTGTTTTCAGACATCAATTATTAAAAAGAAATCAACAACTGTACTCAGTAATACAATTCAGTACAATTACTTTTCACTAATGTTACTAATCCTTGACAATTATTAGAGGTAATTGATATAGTCTGCATTTACTTCAAAATGGTGGGCTCATCCCCCTCCCTTCATGGAACAGCTTATATTTGTTTTATAATACCATGATAAAAATCTCTTTTTCTCTCTTCGAACATAGGAAACGCTTTTGCTTCAACAGCCATTGCCTGTCATGATATATGTCATGCGAGTTACCAGATTTAAGGAACATGCCCTCTTCTAGCTTTACAGCTGCTGTTGAAACAAAAAGCATGGTTCTGGCTGGCACTCGAGAGGTGTGAGCCATGTAACATATTTCTGATAGAGATTGGGGAAAGCCTCTCAAAAGATTTACAAGCTCTGATACCAAAGTATTGGGCCTGAGTTTTAGGATGGGTCTGTAGAAAGAAACTTCAAATGCTTTTGGAGGGGAAAAGAGAAGACTGGAATCAAAGGAGGACAATGCTGCCTGCCCTGGGACACCATCTGAGGCGCTGCCTACATAGATTTGGAAGCACAGTGACTCAGCAAGGTGCCTGGGGATATAATCGTGGTGGGGCAGAAGGTGAAAGAAGCTTCTTTTCTGGCTCACAATGTCATTTCGTATTATACATAATGGATGAACACGAAGAAGCACAAGATCTAAATGCTTTAGAGTCTGCGCTTTGCTTCAGAATTTCTGATTCTGTTGTTGGCAATCAAGATCAATTCCTTTGAAAGCTCCAAAATTGTACCAGTGAGGGAAGAGGAACTGGGTTTATGAATTACATCCTAATTTGCTGTCTCAATATTTTACATGATAACTAGTTGTAAGAGGAGAATTAAAGTGTCAATTCAAGATTTTTGTTTCTGTGACATTATACAAAATTCTGAATGTTCTTTAACCCTTTTTTCCCCTGTTCAATACATTTCATTCAATAACACACATGCAGATATATTCTGCTAGTAACCTGGATTACGCTCATTATAATTAAATGTCATCTGAGACAGTCGTTTATGATTCCTCCCCATTGCAGCCTGGAGCTATTCAGTTAATGCTCTGAATGTTTATCTCTCAATGGCTTGGGTTAAGTCAGTTTTAAGCAGAAAATCTCTGTCTGAATATGTGAAATGCTTGTGTGGCTACATAGGGTTAGAGTTTTCAAAAGCTTGAAATTATATTAATATAATCCAGAAGGTGCACATATCTTTTCCTAGCTAACCTGATCACATTAGAGGCCACAGTTCAGGAAATTTACAGCAAGGAGGCTTGCAATGTAAATCATTTAAATCTTTCAGGTATTTGCATAACTTACAACTGAAGTATGAGTTTAGTTATTGAGGAAATAGAGATGAAGCAGTGGTAAAAATTATATTGTGTTCTACTAAAGGCCAGAAACCATTTTTACAGTCTGAAAATTTTAACAACATAATACAAATGAATGCCAATGAAACCTCAAGTTTAACATTAAGCTTTCTTAAAATAACATCAGCGAACAGAAACCTGGCTGGTCTGGTTCTCAGCTCACTGAGAGATTAATGACTTGTGTTTATTCAGATATTCTCAGTATAATCAAATGCAAAAATAAATGTCAGTAAATGTTTGACTCTCTTAAATAGAGATTAGATATTACAGTTATGGTCAGCACAGTTTTGTAAACCATTTATAAATTTTGTTCCTTGTGAATTTTACTTTTTTAGCGAAAAAAGTAGAATTGCCTCCCTAAAATAACCTCTATGCTATTTTAGGAATGTGTTTTAATTGTTTGGTATTCCCATTAAAAGACAAATTAGGCCTGTTTTTCATGTGTGTGCATGTGTGCATGGGTGCAGCGCTTTGCACAGTGATGGGTACTCACAGTATGTTTCTGAAGCAAGATGAATGCCTTACTCTTATCAATGACTGCAGAGGGCTTCAGAGTGCCAGTTGGGTAAACAAGATATGCAATAGCTGCTACTATAGCAGCTTGCATGGTTACATTGACCATCCTATTAGCTGCTCTAAATTGCTAGTCTCATGCACTTGTGACAGTCAGTCCTATTGGCTTTAACATAGAAGCAAAGTACAGAGAGAGAATTACATTAGAAAGTGTTGTGTGATTTATTTTGTCAGCTTCATTTGTTTTCTTCATGTCTTCTAACCTGCCACATCTAACTTTGGAGATTAAGACAGACTATGCAAGTGGAAGTGGTCAGGGAATGTTTGGAAAAACTCTCAATGCGGGCCCAAATACAAGTGACTGGACATTTCAAGCATATTCTCTGTATGGAAACATACTGCATTGCTGTGTTACGCATTTTGGTTAGTCATTATTCCAGTTAAGGAGGATAATGCCCAAATTCCCTCCGTCCAGTCCAGGTGTTTCAGCTATAGAGGGGCATCTTGGATATCTTCTAGACACCCCAAGTCTGTTGTATTGCCCTTTTACACTGGGAAGGCCAGCAAAGTATTCTTAGCATGTTGTTGTCAGATCTGATTTGCCTTTGCAATTAACTAAATCCACAGAGGAAAGAAGGTAACATTTTTTGTCTTCCACTGTTTAACTAACTTATTATTAAGCACAAAACTGGACTGGCAGTTTTCACTAGATTGTGTATTTGTAATTCAAACAACTTTCAGAAGCTCTTGAGAAATGACAGGGATTTTTGTCAAGGAGAAACCCAGTTCTTGTTTTAGGCAGAATTTTTTTTCTTTTTACTGGAGTTGGAATAAAGAAGGGTGATGATTTCTTAATCCAGATGTGGGAATATCCGTTCCCTCACTTGCAAGGAACTGTTAATGAAATCATCAATAAATGCTCAAATAAAAATGGAATTGAAGTTAACAGATCTTGTGTAAGAAGCCTGAAGATCAAAGTGATTAAAAATGGGTAAATTCATCTGTTTTGCCATACAGAACTTTTGGGCAAATCAATACTAATAAAAGGTATTTACAAAATGGAAAAGAAGTATTAACTTCAGTAAATTCTCTTCTGATTTTCATTTTAAATAACATTTCAACCCAGGCAGGAAATTAAATGTGCATATAGATTTATCCAGCCATTATTTTTATTTTGCTGTAAACTAAGAGCAGGAGTTCAAAATTAGAATTCATTTGTATAATAATTTTTCAGTATAAATTGTTTTCTATAAGGTATATGTGGCAATTGATCCTGATCTTTGTGGTATCTTACCACTTTTTATCTGGGAAGAATCACGTTTCAGATACATACAAATGTGTCACCCTAGAAGGGTGTGGCACCCTAGAAGGGCGTAGAAGGGGAAAACATTAATGTTTACTACACATCTAATTAATTCATTTGCAAAGATAAATATTATGAAGATATTTAGGAAAACTCATAGTTGCAATTATTGGACATGAGATAATTAAGTTAGTGTGTCTCTGGTAGCGGCTGAGCTCCTGACAGCAGATACTTCTAGATACTGAATTTTGTCTTGCATTAAACAATATATGCATTAAAAAATAGAAAATGATTCGTGGAATCAATTTGAGACATATATTTAGTGTTAAATCATGTTAAATGGAACTTGTTCTAACTGGAGACATTACTGGACTGCTCTATCTAAGTGACAAGGCCAAAATGTTGATGTGTGATTTGGTTACCTTCTAAACCAAGAGTTTGTGTTATCTCCCAAGAAAAAGCTGAAAACATCCAAAATAAATCAAGATACTGCTAAACATTCTGAGTACAAACCAGGTACTGCAGAAATTTTATGCTATTGTATAGAGCATTTTCCCTCTCTTTAGGCTTGCTGTAGTAGCATCATACAATGTTTACTTGATGATAATATGTTGATTATCTTTGTTCTTTAGAAGTGATAAGAAATCCATAATTTCCATCATGTGGAAACATACTGGATACAAAGCCCTGCTAAGTATTTATTTTCAGTAGAATAAGAGACATCCTGAGATACATTCCTCACATATGCTAGTAATTTCCTTCTTCATCCTATGGGACCAAGAAATACCTTGAATTCTGAAAAGAGATTTCAAAGTTGCAACAAATGCATTTGGGGAGCAGATTTTAAATGTTTTTACAAGCCTTTTTGAACCCTTATTGCTACTAACATGCCTGGCTTTCTGGGTGTTGATGAATAAGTAAATAAAAAAGAAAAAGGTTGGGGGACATTTCTACACAAGTTGTCATTTAATTCTCTAAAGTAAAGCAATCATTTCATTTTCTTTCTCTGTGATTTTCAGGTTTTCTCAGTTGTAGTAGCAGGCACTGGTTTCCTTCAACTGAGGTATCAAGTTGCATTGTACTTGCTATATTTTTATACTGGCTGGCTGTGTCTCCCTGTTGAGTGACAAAGTACAGGTTTATCTGTTTGATAAAAACCCCCTATCCTAAAGTTGCAACCACTGCTATAAGGAGGAGGTTTCTGTCAGGCATCTTTCACTTTTTGTATTCTGGACAAATACAGTAATAATTCATCGGGGTGTTTTTTTAAACCTTAAGTAAGTACATACTGAGAAACTGCACCTGGTTCATAGCAACTTAGTAATATTTGCAATAGCTTTTCTGTCCATTTCATAGCACTGCAAATAGGATTTGGAAGACTTACGTGCTGGAGCTCAATGTATATATATACACTAAAAAATAAAGTGTATAAACCTGCTAATCAGAATGAGAAAGCCACAGGCAATTGACTTTCTGATCCCTCCTTCCATTCTGATGGTTGTTAAACTCCACCAGAAAGACTTCAAATAGGAAAAATAATAGGAAAATAAAAAGCAAGCTCACAAACCTGGACTTCAGGAGAGCAGAATTTGGCCTCTTAAATGTTCTGCTTGGAAGACTCCCATGGGATAAGGCGCTGGAGGGAAGAGAGGCCCAAGAAAGCTGGTTAATATTTAAGGATCACCTCCTCCAAGCTCAAGAGCAGTCCAGCCCAATGAATAGGAAGTCAGGTAAAAATGCCAGGAGGCCTGCATGGATGAACAAGAAGGTACTTGCCAAACTCAAACACAACAAGGAATCATACACAGGGTGGAAGCAAGGATGGGTAGCCTGGGAGGAACACAGAGACATTGTCCAAGCATTCAGGGATGACGTTAGGAAAGCTAACGCCCAAATGGAATTGAATCTGGCTAGAGATGCCAAAGACAACAAGAAGGGCTTCTATAAGTATATAGGTGACAAAAGGAAGACTAGGGAAAATGTGGGCCTATTGGTGAATGAGATGGGGGACCTGGTTACGCAGGACGTGGAAAAGGCTGAGGTACCAAATGCCTTCTTTGCCTTAGTCTTTACTAAAAAGACCAGCTTTCAGAAATCCCAGGTCCCAGAGATCAGGGGAATAATCCAGACCAAGGAAAATGTACCCTTGGTGGTAGAGGGAATAATTAGGCAAACTGTACATCCTTGGGCCCTGATGGGATGCACCCAAGAGTGCTGAGGGAGCTGGCAGATGTCATTGTGAGGCCACTCTCAATAATCTTTGATCAATCATGGTGATTTGAAGAAGTGCCTGAAGACTGGAGGAGAGTAAATGTCATTCCTATCTTCAAGAAAGCAAGAAGGAGGACCTAGGGAACTACAAACTGGTCAGACTCACCTCAATCCCTGCAAAGGTGGTGGAGCAGCTAATCCTGGAAACCATTTCCATGCACATGAATGACAAGAAAAGAAAATCATGTAGTCAGCATGGGTTCACCAAGGGGAAGTCATGCTTGACCAACTTGATAAATTTCTATGATGAAATGACTGGCTTGATGAGAGGAGAATAGTGGGTATTGTCTACCTGGACTTCACTAAGGCCCTTGACGCTGTCCCCCATAAGAACATCAGAGACAAGCTCGTGATGTATGGGCTGGATAAGCGGAGAGTGAGGTGGATTGAAAACTGGCTGAATGGCCAGGGCCAAGAGGGTGGTGATCAGTGGCACAAAGTCTAGTTGGAGGCCAGTAACTAGTGGTGTACCCCAGGGGTCATTACTGGATCCAGTCCTATTTAACGTCTTCATTAATGATCTGGATGATGGGGCAGAATGTACCCTCAGCCAGTTTGCTGATGACACAACACTGGGAAGAGTGGCTGACACACCAGAGGGTCGTACTGCCATCTAGAGGGACCAGGACATGCTGGAGAAATGGGTTGACAGGAACATCACGAAGTTCAACAAGGGGAAGTGCAAAGTCCTGACCTGGGGAGGAACAACCCCATGCACCAGGACATGCTGAGGGCTGATTGACAGAAAAGCATCTTTGCAGGAAAGGATCTGAGGGTCCTGGTAGACACCAGGTTGAACGTGAGCCAGGAGAAACACAGACATGCTGGAGAAAGTCTAGAGAAGGGTCACGAAGATGATGGACCACAGCATCTCACATATGAGGAAAGGCTGAGAGAGCTGAGACTATTCAGCCTGGAGAAGGCAAGGCTTAGGGGGGGATCTCATCAATGTATATAAATACCTGAAGGGAGGGTGCAAAGAGGAGGGAGCCAGGCTCTTTTCAGTGGTGCCCAGTGACAAGACAAGAGACAATGGGCACAAACTCAAACACAGGACGTGCCATCTGAACATCAGGAAACACTGATGGTTTCCCAGAAAGGTTGTGGAGTCTCCCTCCTTGGAGATATTCAAGAGCCATCTGGACATGGTCCTGGGCGGTAGGTGGCCTTGCTTGAGCAGAGGGGGTTGGATGACGTGACCTGCAGAGGTCCCTTCCAACCTCAACTATTCTGTGGTTTTGTGATTCTGTGAAATGATGATTCTATTCTGAAGGAGGTCGGGCATCGACTTGGAAGTACTGAGCACACTTTGATTTTACTGATAGCTGAGATGATTCAACAGTTTGCAGTATTCAGTTAACTGACTGGTTATATTGGCGCTCAATAAATAACCCACATTTTTCTTTGGTTTAATAAATTATGGCATCAATGTATTTGAGAAGCCACACGGTTTTGGCAGCTATTTTGTGAGAACACTTTAATGTATTTTAGTGAATGCTGTGAGGATTCCTCACTGTGGTTTCGGTCAATATGGTCTTTTCAGAATGAGATCCCAGGGGAGTTTTGCAAAGATTAAAATAGTAAGAATAATATATGTAAAATAAGTAGTAGAGTGAAACCAGTTGGATAGTTGAGAGTGCAGAGAAGCATTAAATACTTTTCTACAGCTTGTTGTAGTGTAAATCACATTTCCAAGACTACTTTAACAAGCTTTGCTACTTTTCATATATAATATAGTACTGCCTGTTTGTGGGCAGACATACAATGTTCAACACGCAGAAAATACTGTAAGGTCTTTACAGATTCAAATTTTGACATCACTATTATGTGACAATATTTTAATACTATATGAACCTCGTGCATTTACTTCCTCATACAGCGTAAGTTAAAGAGGTCTCACAGCATAAGTTAAAGAGGTCTTTTGCACCCTTTCTTTGCTGTAGATGCATAAAGAAAGTCATTATGGATGAAAATCTGAAAAATGGAAAAAATCTAAAAAGTACAGCAGTCATATTAAAGATCAAGGAGAATCAACTTCAAAATGGAGGCACAATATAGGACACAAAAACCTAATATTTTCTGTCTGATACTTCTTCATTTGGAATCACTAATAACTATATTTGCTACTATATCTGTTATCCACTTAGTGTAAAACAGAGTCCCAACATAAGGGCTGTTTTTCATCACACACTTTTAGTTTAATAGTGGTTGATATTTTTGATATAGCATTACTGGGTTACATTTTATAGTGAAATTGATCTAATTACAGTGTATTGATCTAATTATAGTGTGTTGATCTAATATTTTATCATACTTGCGGCAGTTTTCTTATGTAATTATTTGATTTCAGTTATTTTAAGGAAATACTAGTATAAGATGATAAGATAGGCGAGAAGAGATGTTGTGTAATATTTTCCTTAATAGCATAAATTCTAATTCCTTAGGCCATTGACAGGCTGAAGTTTTTAGGCTGAAATTTTCTATGTTGGCTGCCTGCTTCATGGCTGATGCATTTTTACTTGTTTTGTAAGGAAACAAGACCTGTTCAATCATGCTGTCATATTAGTCCCTACTTCTTTTGTTTCTGAGTGCCAATTTCATAGGTTGCAAGGATATCAAATAATCACAGATTTTG
This sequence comes from Fulmarus glacialis, assembly GCF_000690835.1. NCBI lineage: Eukaryota > Metazoa > Chordata > Aves > Procellariiformes > Procellariidae > Fulmarus > Fulmarus glacialis. Next base: position 33,983 of record NW_009202180.1, read on the forward strand.
TAAAAATCATCAACTGCGTAGGGGAGAAAAATGAAGTTACTGTCTTATCTAAGGGGGAGCAAAGGAACTGACTGCCAGCATGCACATAGCTATAGAGCAGCCACAGCATTTGCTGTGTTTTCAGAAGTCAGTGTGCTAAAAAGGTAGGGAGCAGGAGCCTGGGATCAAGGATTTGCCTCTTGCCACACTGATAAAAATCCACCCCAGTTTGCCATGTTATTATTCTCTTATTAGTGCAATTTTGTATGTATGTGTAGAAGCTGGTCTGACCGCAACTAGAGCTGCACATTTAACCCAGGATGAAAAGCTTGTCAATTTATGAATCAATGAACTCTTTGTTGGCAAGAAAAGAGCTGGTTTAGAAGATTCTGGCCCTGCTCATGATCCCTGTTGGGTTGTGGTGCCAGGGCCCTGAGTGCACTAATTAGCCTTAATCACCCTAATGGCCTTACCTGCCCCCCCACCCTGCCCATGGGTCCATTTGAACTCTGGCTAAAGTAGCCAGACCTCGTCTGAGGTTTGTTTGGATTCAGGCCTGTATGACTGGGTTTTCTGGATAGACTCCAAACCTATGTAGTATGGCAGTTTTGTCTCCTATCTGGGCCTCAAACTTGTATTAAAGGTGACCTTGTCTCTTGATTGCACCTTGGATCTGTGTTACAGCCTGGTCTCCAGCTCTGACTCCTTGGTGAATCTTGGACCTGCATGGTACGTGGCTTCTCTCCCATCCTTCTTTGGCCCTGTCTCCTGCCATTCCTGACTGGACTCTTGCATAGACCCTGGGACTGGCTGGCTTGTTATTTTGTCATGTCTAGGAGTGCGGATAGACCCTGTTACTGCGATCTAGTGTGGGTGTTGTGGGATAGTGCTCTATCAGTGAGAGCCCTACCTGCAGAGGGTCACCCCTGGCTCCTGGTTCACCCTGTCTCTTCCAGTGGTCCTGTTTTTATTGATCTCTGGCATCTGGTATGAAAATGCGGTGAATCTTTCCTCCTTTTTTTTGCTTACCACAAAGGCTGGAAATCTCCTGACATAGAACTACTTTGAAAAAAGTCTAAGGTCTAAGTTAAGCATTAAGGAATACTAGAATTAAGGTTGTCTGTAGAATCCTAGTTTGCCAAACTCTTGAGATTTCTAGCTATGTCTGTTGCTATAAACAGACGCAATAAAGCGTATTCAGCAAATCAACAGGCATGTTTTGTTGTTGTTTACTGTGTAGCTCAGGCCTTATTTCAATCACAGTATTTGAACATGGAGATATGTGGGGCTTAATTTTGCATGAACTTTTCTGTGCTAATCACTGTTGTACTGCATAGGCACTGAGCTAATTATATTAGCTTTAGCTTGAGTGTGATTTTTTCACCCCACCCCCCACCCCCCCCGACTGTCCAAATGTGCTTATCAGGCAGATGTAAGCTAATTTATTTTTCTCTTACTAGAAAATAAGCTGCTTATGTCTACTGCACAGAAAAAGCAGGTTCATGGACACTTTATCTAAAGTTACTGACATGCTGCAAGCTGTTGCCTTGCCTCTTTGTGTATGCCTTCAGGGTGCTTCCAGACCATGAATTTATCCGTTTCTAGAGGATATTTTATCCCACTTTGCATTTTATCCCACTCCTTGCTTTTAAAGTTTATCTCCCACTAGCCTCAGATATAGGGGTGAGTATTTAGCATTTCAGCAAACTGAAAATCAGAGTCTCAGTGGCAGGGAATTAGAAACATGCCCTTTGCTGACCACTTGTGAAAAGTTTGGTTTAGACTTATAGCAAAAACCCTGTCACCAGCCCTCTGAGGCAGCGTTAAAAGCATTTTGCCCATGAGCTCTTTTGTGTAGCTATCTTCTTCCTTTACCTTATTCACATTTCCAGCACTTGTAACAAAGGAGCGAAGCCTCTTCTGGGAAGGCTTGTATTATGCAATGCATATTTATCAATTTCTGAGGTAATTCACCATGGTTTTGATTCAGAAAAGGAACAGCGTCCTGGTCTGTGAATTTAGTGTAGTGTAATGTATAGAGAGGAGAGTGACTCCTCAGAGAGAAATACCATGCATTTGTGTCTCTGAGTGTTTTCTTTCAGCTCTTCCTTCTATGTGTTCTGTAAATACAGATTGGCCCTGCATGCCCAGAAAGTGTTACATAGTTGGAAGAGGTTCTACAGAGACTTGAACCTCTATGGTTCTTCAGTAGATTTGTTTTCTAAACAAGGCAAAGTCTGTAGGTAAACCTAGTAACTTCTGTTAGGTCATCTTGTCCATCAAGCACTGTAGCTAGCTTTGGTCTAAGAAGTAATTGCTGGTGATGTGTTGGCTGTAAGATGAGCCAGGTGGGGAAGGAGAAGCCTGAGCAGTGGCTGTTTGGCTGATATGTGGGTAGCAGCAGATGCAGGGCCAGATGGTCTCAGGAATGGGAAGTGTGACAGCCAGTGTGAGTTTGAGGGAGTAGTGTTATCCCATGAGAGGAGACAAAAAGCCATCTGAGTTGTAAAATCACAGCTATGAAAGCACATTAGGTGTTAATTCAGGGAGCAACCCAGAGGCTTAAGCTTGGCCAACTTTCTTAAAGGGATTTCTGAGTGATCCAGAGCTCTACAATCTACTCTTCTGAAGCTGAGCTCCCTCTGTACCAAAATGAGAAAAGGCAGTGGCCCTCAGAACCTCCTGTAGTTTCAGTCCTCTCTACTGCTATAAAAGGTTGTCTGATCACCCTCTCAGTTAACTCATGAAAGTTTCTGACATGTAATTTTGTTTAGCTAGGCTTGCAAGTATCTGATCTAATGAGTGAGGGTTGCAGAGATGTGCTGTGCTGTCCCTGGGAGCTGATCTGCTGGATTACATATTTGCCTTCAGATGTAATGTACCCAGAGAGTGTGACTTCTTTTTAATGGCAGAATTGAAATTGGTTTTGTAGGCCTTCCTTTTGCAGGTGTTTCTCATTGCTCTCTGAAAACTGAATCTTTTTTCAGCTGTATGTACCAGCTATGTTTTGACAGAAGGGGTACTACTTCTATGAAGCTGGAGTTTCTGCAAATACAAGGTCGGCACAGTGATAAAGGACCCTACGGAGTACCTGAGTGGTTCATGTATCTGTTACCTTCATTTATTTTACGTATTCCTGTATCTTTCCTTGTTTTATGAATTTCTTATGGCTACAAATGAAGACAAAGAATTAATATGGGGAGAGGAAGATTGGAAGGTGTGGAAATCCTTTCCTAAATACCTTTGTAGAGATTTCACCCCACGAAGAAATAAGGAATCGACTTACATTAGCCACATTGCAAAGAATTTTACATTACGTTTACAGTAAGTAACTTTATGATGGGGTGCTCTCAAACCATTAACAAAAAAACCCTGGGTGACAGATTCAGTCCTGTAAGGACTTAGGGTGGATTGATGGATAGATCTGGTAATATTCCAGCTAGTCTACTTTTGTCTTCTAACATTAGTTCTTTTCTTCCTTTCTTGGAGCAGACAATCTTGAATATTAAAACACACTTTAAAAAGAGAAACTAACATAACAAACCCAGAAACACGCACATCAAATATTCTGGTTACATAAAACGAAAGGCAGGAAACATGGAACTTACTCTATGCCTCAGTATTCCATTCTTTTTAAATGCCAGCATATGTATTTGTAGATTTCTTTTCTGCAGGTATTTGATTGTATGAGTGAAGGATTTTTTTTTTCTGTTGTTCGTTGTTTTACATGCATTTTGCATATGTATTAATTTTTAATGTGAATTTTTAGGTATAAGAATTATTCAGAAAGTTCAGCATATAGTCAGTATTTGTGATTGGTTTTCTGACCTTTTCCACCTTCATGTGATAATACTACTAAGCTTCAAAATAACTGAATTATCGAGCCTGATAAATTGAAGGCCTAGTCTGTACAAAAATTGTCACTTTACAATTGCTTTTGCCTACCACGTGTCCATCTGTACTGGAATACCAAATTTGGTGTGAAGAGTACAAAACATAGCCTTTCTCCCTGTTCTTTTAACAGAATCACATCTGCAGCTTTATATGTTTTAAAATGATATGCAGCTACCAGGAACGGAAGGGTGATACGGCATGGTTGGCAGCTGTGCTAGTGGACAAAAAAAATACCTGTAGCAAGGCTTTCTGCAATAATAATTTCCAGTGACTTGCATGCAGTGCTTTCACTAATAGAAATACTTATGCAGCAGTTCTTCCTGCTACATGAGCCTCAATTTACACCTACTTAGCAGGGACAGTAGGAGTTTACTGAGGAGTGTTTGTGACAGTTTGACACTTCTGACAAAAGATGCCTGAGATTAATGAGACTCCGACTGTTAGTGCCTACATAAAGTAAGAATAAATTTAAGAATGCACTTTTATCATAGCTTCTTTGAAGGAGTTATCTGTGTGCATGAACTTAGTTCATGCTATAGCCCCCCCCCAATAAATGCAAGCTAGTGGGGAGAGGGAAACTCCTACAAGATATGCATAATTCTGTGCATTCAGACTAGTCCAGACTAGCTGACAAGTTGTCACCCGTGGTAGGTTCTTCATGCACCCTTTCCATGAAACAAAGTTTCTCAAGAGAATCGGTTCAGTCTGTGAGACTGCCTTACTTTGCAATCCCCTTGTAAAAAGGGCAGCATGGAGCTGCAGTGCCCCACTAGGAGAGCATCTTTGAACTTGGTACCTGGTACACCTTAGGGCAGAAAAATCAAGGTCCCAGCTGTTTGTTGCTGCCTTATGCAGTACTGAAGGTATTTCTGCAATGGAGGCAGCTCCTTCTTTCCCATCATAAAGTAACTCTCACCAGAGTGTGGTCTGATTTCACAAATGGGAGGACTGACCCAGTAAGGTCAGGTATTTAAAAAGTCTAACCTTGTGTTTAATAGTGTAGAAATATTCTGAACAGCAACCATCCTCACAAAATAAATGAATTCTTCTCACTATCCTAGGGGCTTCAGAGTACTTCTCCAGGGTGTTACGAGATGCAGGAATTGTGTTTGGGACTTAAATATCGTGGCAATAACAAAATGGGCCGCATAGTTCACCTCATTATCTGCTTCCAGAGATGGTGATAAGGAGCAGAAAAATATAGTCCCCTTATAATAAAGGGGTTCAACACTAATTGTTTACTGTAACAGCTGAATAATTTATAGAGGCAAGAGCTGCGCACAAGTTGTCTGTGTAATTTATTTCAACAAATCAGTATGAGTGGGCTGGGAAGGAAGTACGTTTGACAGAGCTCTGGATTTTAGAATACCTACACTATATTTAAAATTTGGATGTTAGTACTCATGCTGTCACAGCGACTTTCATTAACAGCACTTGTTTAATTTTAAGGAAATATTCCTTACTTTTCTAATTTTACTTACTGATGGCATGGGCCATGGCGGGCCATGGTGACTTTAGATGTGTGCATTTGCACGTTCACAGATTGTGAAGAGAACTGTGATAGTAGATGCAGCTTCTTCGTTTTTTGGCTAATCTATATCCAAGTTTATAATTCCTTTATACGCCTGTGTTATGTACTGATGCTTGGGTGGTTTGGAAATGATCTGGAATGGTACATGGGTGTGTTTGGACTGAGTAATCAGTCTGAAGGAAAACAGCAATTGATGAGGGTTTTTTTTGTGAGACAATCTCTCTCACCTTGACTCAGATGGAATTCAGTAGATGATTCAGGTGCTGTTCTTAATCCAAATAATATTTATTGCTCCATTGCATAGTAATTGGTAAATCCTCATTTCAAAGGTGTATGTTTTATAACAAAAGAAAAGGTTGACCTGCTGGTTTGTTCTTACTGAGATGTCTGGAATTCAAATCATATGTATGGCCTAAATGGCAAGAACACAAACTCTGACCTCATTCTGGTAGGTTATGGTGACTGTCCAGAGGGGGAAGTAAATATTTTAAAAAATTACATAACTGCTTCTTATTTAATGTAGGTCAGGATATAGAATATATCCATCTTTACTAATTTATAGCGCTTTTTCTTTAGTTGTGTAAAGAAGTAAATGAATAGCTGTACTCTCCAAGTCTCTCTGCACGCTAGTATGTTATAGTTTGAGGAACTTGACAAAATGCTTGCCCAATGTGAAAATGGTGAGAGAACAATTGTGAGACTGCACGTGTGTGATGAAGCAAAGCAGCTGTAGTATCAAACAACAATTTAAAACAAAAAAATATTTTGGAATTAGCGATCTGTAATATTTTTAATATGCCTAAGACAAAAATGAATGCTTCTCAAATGAGTGCTTAAGTTAGATCAGTTATATTTCTGAATCTCAGTGTCATGCAGTGGGATGCTGTAATAGTTAAGGTCATTACTTAATGCTAACACAAGCTTATGCTCCCCTCCTTTTCTGTGCTGAAATAAACATTTATAGGTTTAGAGAAATAACCCAGTGACTATCCACAAGATTGTAAAACTGGACTAGATTTCCACTACCTATGTTACCATTTCCTACCAACCAAATATCTGACTGAACCTGTTCCTTCCTTTTTTCTTTCAGTGAATTGCAATGGTCGACATTGTACCTGTTATAAGAGAGCATCGATTTGGAGAGAAGGAAAAAAAAAACAAAGCCTGCATCAAAACCTGTTTTTATTTCCTGAAGAGGTGCTCATCCATTCAGAGATATATGGACTTGTGGATTTTACATGTCTCGTTAGTCAAATCCTGTAACCAAGTGTCTAGTAGCCAGAGAACCAGCAGAAGAGACACTTCCACCATAGCAAGATCCCTCTGGAGGAGGAGAGTGGATGTTTCAATCTGCAATTTGAGTAGTCTGATGTGGCACGATTAAGTTGCTCACTTGGAGCAATTTGCTACTAGCAGCATACCTAATACTATTAACCTGAATACAGGCATATTGCTAATGAAAACGAGAAAAGCTGCCTGGTTAAAAAACTACAGCAGTAAAAGCTGATCTTTCTCCACTGCCAAAAAGAGATCACTATACGTACTTGCTAGTATCTCACTACAAAAGTTTAGCAATCTTGCACCAGATATAATACTGAAGACGACAACTGGTATAGATTTCTTGGCTTTCCAGAGATTTCTTTAAAAAATAGACATACAGACTTTTCCTCTGAAAACCCCTGACATGTTGCCATTAAAAGGAGACTTGAAATATTGCGGCGTTTGGTCGTCTTTCTGCTGACTAAGAGTGCCTGAATTTCATTCTCATGTGTTAGAGGACCCTTTGCCTTTTGCAGTTATAATAGCAGAAATAGGTCAGGGAGCGGGTGCTCTGATTGTGGTGACTTTAATGGTGCACTAGGCAACTTAAGTCCAAATCTATAAGATACTGTCTACAAATGTAATGACTTGAAAATGCTTCCTAGCAGGAAATGCTCAGTTTCATAACTTAGCAAAACAAATCCCCAACAAGCATTTTTCTATCTCTAGTTGTTGTCAAAAAATGTTTTTTTCTTCAATCTTTCTGAATTTCCTGATTCTGAAAAGTGCATAAAGATAGATTTTGTAACTTAGGTTTGTGATTGGTCCTTTTGATACATCTAATTTAGAAACTTTTCTCAGGAAAGTTGAAACTATATAAATCATTTGTAATGTTATTTTTCATATGATGAATTTGGTGTTCGGGTAGTACTGGAATTGTAATTTTTAGGAGAGTAAAAGCCTTTTGTTAATTGACGACTTCTGGTTCACTCAACATTTTAAACAATGGCATAATTTTTGATAATGACTGTTGGTCAGTCAAGTATGTTCCATTTCAATTTTGAAATAAGAAATTATGAAATTGACTGTCAAGGCAATTATAATGGAATTAATTTAGCTGGAGGTAATTACAGCATGAGATTGGTTATCCAGGGAGTTATTAACTAACTACATGAGATTTTGGGAAAATTATGCATTTTTTCTGAATCTTATAATGAATTTTCTTTACTCTGTGTATGCGCTGTCTACGATGTAGATTATTGTTCATTAAAAGAATCAGTTTGTATCATGTTTGAACACTATTTCTTTCCACAATACCTGTTTCATTCCTTTCAGTATCTGACATTAACATGCTTCCAACTGTTCATTTGCATAGCAGGTTACTTGTTGGTTGCAACCAAAAAGAGGAGATTAAGTTATGGCATGAAGAGACACATGCTGGTAAAAGCTTATAAGAGTTAAATAAAACCAGCTTTTTTTGTTTTTATTCCAACCTTTAAGCAGCATAAGTGGGGTGTGTTATAGCAATAGTGATACATAGCTTTGAAGTTATGTGTTGATAATTTCAACCTCCTAGTTTTAGGTCATTTCTAGAATGAAATTGTAAACATTATTCCTGCAAAGAATCTTCTTTGGTTTTAGCTTGTGTTCTCCCCCCACACCCCGGAGCTCTATGAAGTAACAGTTTAGATGTATCCATCTGTTTTGTCGAAAATAAAACCTTTAGTTAACTAAATGAAACTGGTTATATTTATGATTGAATGAATCTCTGGAAATAAGCTACATTGTCATATGAAATTAGAATAGTCAAACTGTTTAAAAAAAAATCAAGGAATTTGAAAATACGTAAATGTTTATTATTCATTCTAAACTTAGATTTGTTCAGTAGGAATCAGACACTGGGCTATGATGTAGCTGAGCAGCCCAGATAGCGACACCTAAAGGTTAGGAAGTACTTGCCAAACCTACATAGTCAGAAAAGCATGCACTATGGTTAATCAAGCAGTCTATTACATTGAGCTGCTCTACCTATGCTTTGGTAGAAGTTTGGACTCTTGCTGAAACAAGGTGTGATTTGGGAAAGATTGCATTTGAGGGAGAAACTGTCTGGGATTAATATTTTCGCTGCACTAATTGAAGTTGGGTAGGACATCTGATTTATATACAACTCTGTTCCAAACCTGTTGAAAGACCTTTTTTTTTTTTTTTTTTTTGAAAGCTTTCTGGTGTCAGAGACACTATGATAAATGATGTTAGGGTCCATCATACAGTTCCATGAAACACTGAATACATAGGTTAGTGATGTGTGTCACCACTTGTAAAATCCTTTCTCTGGGCAGATTTATTTTGTGCTAGCTGCTAGATTTCTTGGTAGCAAAAAACCCTGAACTATTATGCAGCGTTCTGGCCTGAGGTTTGGAACAAGACTTCACCATGAAGTAGCAACTGGCTTAAAAAGGCTATATAGTATATAACAAGAATTATGTCTGTCTGGAGATGTGGAAAGTACTGACACCAGAGATTAAAACCAGAATATACGAAGATCAGGCAAATCAGTTTATTGTCAGAAGTTGTTATTCCTTTTTTTGAGCAGAGGAACGTTATTCACTTCAAAATAGCTATAACTTTTTTTAACTTAGTAAATGATTGTTTAAGAGTCTTAATTACTACGTGATCATGCTGTAATGATGTGACTGAACACTATCTCGAGTAAGAGATGGAAGTCTAGTAGTATTGCTAAAAGAGGAATTGGTATAGGGAGATCACTGAGATGTCATGGTTGATTAAGTAAATTCATTAAATTTATTGATATAAATACAATCCTGCTGATGTGTTAACAAAATGGTGTTTTCTAGGTGTGTGCATGGGTGAAATCTGGCAGAAATTAACAATCGATTTCTATTCATCACTGTTGTCCTTAGATCAGCCTTCAGAGAGAAATGTTATTGCTCTGTTACTGTTATTCCTTTGTAATGTGTATATTCAGATTGCATTTATGTGTTGACTCCCATTTCAAATCATGCTGATAATATCTGTGAAAACTTAATAAAACTACCGTTAAGCTACATACCTTTTGCTCGAAATTCAAATTCATGAGCAATATATGGGTCTGATTTTGAAAGTAGAGGTCATCTATCTAGCAGAAAAGGTGATGTGAACTTAAACTTCATCTTTCCCTTACTGTGCAGGAATGTAGAAAATTTCACACATGCAAATCTACCAATTCACAGAAAGCATAAAGAAAATGCTTTATATGGGGGAAAAAAATCCTTCCTGGGAATTGCCTGTCCTTTGTTGAGATTGATACTATCTGAGGGAACAGTGGGATGGGAACAACCTTGCAAACTTTCTTTTTCATTGAAATTTTCCCGTTTGGCACAACTGACCCAGAAGTTCCATTAGGTAAGCCACGTGCCAGACAGGTTTCCTAACAATTTGGCTATCTTTCTCCCTTGCAGCCGGTCTACCAGACTGGTTTGGGTTTCTAGGGCCTTTGCCAAGTAGTCTTTCTGTGAACCAGGATATGCCACATGATAAATATTCAGGTTTATTTGGAATTAGGAATTTTGAAATATCAAAATTCTTGGCAAAATGAGATTTTTATATCTGTCCTGTTCTAATTTCAGTTGTTTCCTAAATATTAAAATTCTGAAATTACATGTAGTATAGATATATTATTTGCTTTTACTATGAACTAGCTTGCTTGTGTCAATGATTACAGCAGTTTTTCTAAGAAAAAAACATGTATCTACCTCTGTTAGCTAATGTGCTGCAGGAGGTAAAATTCTTGGGGTAGAAACGTAACTTGATATTTTACACATATGTAGATTGTGGTAAAGATTACACAGGACGAAAATGCTTTCTTGACATATAAAGAAAGCTGTAGACCATCTGCTTTCACTGGAATATTGTCCTTTGCTAACTAGCATGTATAAAGTAACATAAGCTTTTCCCTTTGTAAAAAGAGCTGAAAAGCTTCCACACATTTAACTTAATAAAATTGTAGAAGCTTATTTCCAGGTCATAATCAACAATAGTGATTTTTTTTTTTTTTTTTTTTAAATTCTGTTTGGACACTTACCATGGAAGCTGGGCACCAGAGCTGGCAAGCTAAGGAATGTTTCTTCTCCCCTAAAGAACTTACACATCAAAACTGAACAAGCCATGGCAAGTAGGGGTTCATAAATGAAAACGAGAGGAGAAGGGTAGGTTGACAGTATCATGTGGTTATTTAGTAAGGCATGGTCATATCCGAGTTGGTTTTGGTTTACTTGTTTTTGTAGTTTGAGGCTTTTAAGGGTTTGGAGAGCATGAACTTTATATGAACTATGGTTTTCTTGGGTGCCTGATGGCTGAGCTGCAAGGCTGTCAAGCTGCATGTAATTGAAAAGACAACATATATTGGTGTGTCAGGAAACATCACTTACATCTTTTTATGCTGCATTTACATCTTAAAGAAACTTATCAACAGACATTCCCTCAGGTCTAGAATATCCATTATGAACGGCCTCTTAAAAACAAGTGAACAAATACAAATTTCTGACCTTTATTTTTTATTACTTTCTGCTCTGGAAAACAAATTCTGGTAAAGTCAATGGAAAACTAGAACATTAGGGGTTTTATTATGGTTAGCAGAGCATGTTTTCGGTAACAACTAGTCCTTGACTTCATGCTCAACATTTGAGGTGTGGGGGCGGGGAATGGAGAAGACGACTCTCCTTTTCTTTAATCATGCTTTAATTACCATAGCTGCATGAATAGGGACAAGAATAGCAACATGCTCATCTTTCCAAGTATGTTGACTCTGACGTCCTGCAAAACATTTTCCTAACAGGTAGTGCTTAGCAGGACTCTGAAAGTCTTTACAAAACTGCAGAGTTGTACTTCTAAGGTCCAAAAGATGAAGGGGTATCTACTGTCCCCTTGTTTCCTTAATACAGTAGATCTTTAGCTCTTTTTAAAATTAAGCAGATGTGAAGTAGAACCCTTCAGTAGTTTTCACGAGTGTCTTAAGATAGCACAGACCTAAGAGTGGTCAGAAAGTTGCAGGATTAACAGGCTGTTAAAGAATCTAACTTTCCTTTGCTAAGGCTGACAAACTTGAAATGCCAAAAGTCTTTCTCAGAAAATGTCTGTCTTAAACATTTTTACTGTCAGAAGATGAATGATATCAAGGCTGTTTTCTTGCTGACAGTTCCTTAATAAAATACTTTAAAAAAAAAAAAAGGCAAACTTCCTCAGCAACAGAACAATCAAAGGACTGAATGCTGCTTCTCTGGGGGAGATACAGTTCAGTTTCTCACCAGGAAAAAGTTGAATTTACCTTAATCTAGTTTGCTGATTTTTCTGGGCATGTTTTGCTGACACTACCTGGAGCATAAGACAGGGTCTTAACCATGCTAGGGTTGATTGATCTATGCAGAAGGAAGCGTGCAATTAAATGCTTTGTCCTTTGATCTCTTATAAAGTATCTTCCAGCAAATGGTAAAATAGTATCGTATTAGCGGTTCCTCTTTTCTGGTCACTCCTTTAAAAAATGGTAGTCCAGAATGATTCACGAAAATAATTTGCATGACAAAGGTGTTGCAACCTTATGGATGGAAAATCCTCTAACAATTAATTGAAGCTTAACTTCCTTTTGAGGCAGCACCCACTGTCCTGGTACCTTGATGATACTTGTAATGAGCCATCTGGAGCTCATTAACAGGAATTAGAAATATTGTGACGAGAGAAGACTAAAGAAATACCTGACACTAAGCAACTTGCATGCAGCAGATGATACCATGAAAGTACCTTGCCTGGCACTTTCATTTCTGGACTGAGCAATAACCAAAAAGAAATTACTATTAAAAGGGTATCTGATGGGTGTTTTCAGGATTACATCAATAGTCTTAGCTGACGATGACTTCTTTCTGAATGACATATACTCTCTAACTTTTTCAAATCTGGCTCATTCACATACACCACAACTGTTGCATGTGCTTGTTTCATCAAGTATGTATAATCAGCAAAAAAAGTCTGATACTATCAACAGGGATGTTACTTTGAAGTATAGGTAATTTGATTTGCCTGTTCTTAATTTAAAGTCTTAACTGAGACTTAGAACATTGCGTACTAAGAGTATGCTACTAAACTTATTAGTAACAAGCATTTACAGGTCATATGCCACCTGATATTCTTCTTCATATGTAAACATAAAACTGCTTAGCTTGGAGTATTCTGCTGAGGCTATTTTGCAAATTACTTTGTGTGTGTGTGTGGGGGGGGGTGACAAATAAAGCATTAAAACTTCAATTCTTCTCTCTCCCCAGTTTTCACATGTGCAGAAGCATTTAATAACCCCCATAATATTAACTTGCCTCTGTACTATTTCATTACTTACTTGTTTTGCTAAACTATGGTATGTGCAATACAGAATTTGTTCAACCTTTCCAAACTGAGAGATCCCACAGTTGAATAGGGGGCAATTTTTTTTTTTATCCTTGTGGAAAACAGTTTAGAAATAGCTTCATCAGCTGTATCCATTTCATGCACAACTGCAGGAGCTTGTTGTCAGCAGG
>NW_009202180.1:47226-75213 GCF_000690835.1 Fulmarus glacialis
TCTTAGTTTCCTTACCTCATAAGCACTGCAGCAAGCCAGATTTCGGGGTGTTACTGAGGTCTCTAGGAAAACAACAAGGAAATTGGCACACCACGGTTGCCATAAAGCAAAAATAATAAGAACAATAGAACTCTTTGCAGGTAGGCAGTAGCTGACGCTGCAGACCTCTTTAGTTGTGTAAATAACCATCTGCCTTGTAAGTAATTTCTGTTCATTTTGGTTTTAAATAGCAAATGAGTGATACACTTCATGCATGACAGCTTTTTTTTTAATATCCTCTAGTTTTAACCAGGTGCTTACTTGTTAAAACCTTGAGAGACTAATACTTGAATTCACAATGTTTTCAGAAGAGCAGTGGAGGAAATCTCAGGAGACAGTCTATTTATGAGCCTGAGACAGCAACATTTCCAGGTAAAATAACAATAATTCTGAGTTTAAACGCTCAAAACGCCAGATGCTTTTCTAAAGCTGTAGAAATAAGATCCACATTGTGGTTTTGCAGAATGTCTAGAATTATCTGTTGGTTTTTTTTTTTAACTTTGCAATGAAACTTAACACTGATAGGCTATAATGGGATGTTATTATTATTGTTACAGAAGATGCAATGACCTTAAATTTGGGAAAGTTTTGAAGGTAAATGGAAAATAAGTTCCAATTTTAATACAGGTTTATTGGCTATAGGTCATACCAACCTAATCAGGGGTGCAGGGGAGGCTGGGAAATAAAGCAAATACTAATCAACTGATGTGAATAACACTTCATGAGATGTCATAAAGGATGAAAAAGAATTAATAGAAAAACTGATAAGTATGAAGTGAATTCACTCTGAGGTCACCAAAACTTTTCTTGAACGAAGAAGTATGTAGGCGTGAAGTTGCTGACAGAATTTAAAGGATCCCTACTGGGATTTACTTTGCGTTATTTTCTTTGCAGGAAAAAGCAGGTGTGTGGTTATGGTATTTGTTAGTGTATAATGTGCCTCAGGTGAACTACAGGACTGTAACAGAAGTTCGGTGGTGGTTAATAGTACAAAAGGCAAGGACATGAACTTAAAAACGAATTACTGAATTTCTGCTGTTTATTTGGAGCTTATACGCTGAAATTAAAAAAGACAGACCTGAGTGTGATACGTGAATTCAAAATAAACAGGTGATGCAGCCGCAGGAAGGGCAAAAGAAATTCAAGTATGAGATGAAATAGAGGTGGTGTTGTTGAGACTACATAAAAGTTATCGAACCTTTTTGTCTGCAGTGTGGCCATCTGAGATGTAATAAGTGCAATGATGGCTGCAAACAGTAATTGGGAGGTTGGAGGAGCTCATCTCGTAAGAAAAACAAAGTGTGGCCAGCTAAAGCCAGTGCTGAAAAGGGGCAACAAGCCTTCTGTAGAAAAGGAATCCTCAGAAAATTGGAGTAACTAGGGAGGGGGAAAAAACCTATTAACGATCAATGGAATATTTCATGAAGACAAATGAGTATAACCTAGTGATTAATGAAATTAGACAAGAGATTGTTTCTAAGATATTTAAAGGGCCTGCTACTGGGAGTGAATCTGTATTGTGCAGGAAAGTCCTGACAATATTTAAAATGGCAGTTGATTAAGTTTATGAAGAAGATTATACGATGTAATGTCTACTCTGGTGGAGTAGTTGCTCATAGTCCATGAAATTCTTTACTGACTTGTTTCTATGTTAATTTGTCCTATGGTATCACAGCAAATGTTTGCTTTGTAGGAAAGCAGAGTATGCAAGCCCATACTAGTCCCCCTAAGGAGTTGGTTGGGTTTTTTAAGCAGAAAGGGGACCAGATAAGTTTACTTGTTCTTAAAATGCTTAGGTTCTCTGAGACTTCAAAGAAAGGTGAAAAATGCTATTGCAATACTGTAATTTGTACAAGAATCCAGCAAGACTTTTCTCATTTTACAAATGTAGAATTCTAATTGAAGCTGCTTCATTTCCATGCATGTAGAAATTGGTTGGATTTAAATTAATAGTCTTAAATTAAAAGATCCTACAGCACCTTTCTAGTTTCTGATGCCTAATCTTCTATGTCTAACTCTTTACTGACACTTTGTCCAACACATTTAAGCTTATTATCTCCAAACGCATTAAATTAACGTTTGGAGATTCTTTGACATATATCTGAAACCCACAAAAAGTCTTTCATTATGTTGTGGTTTAACTTGGCAGGCAGCCAAATACCACGCAGCTGCTCGCTCACTCCCCCCGCCGGTGGGGTGGGGAGAGAATCGGAAGGGTGAGAGGGAGGAAAAACTCATGGGTTGAGATAAAGACAGTTTAATAGAACAGAAAAGGGAAAATAATAATAATAATGATAGAATATACAAAATGAGTGATGCACAATGCAATTGCTCACCACCCGTGCTGACCGATAACCAGGTAGCGATCGGTACTTCCTGGATCACGCCTACCATTCATATACTGAGCATGACGTCACATGGTATGGAATACCCCATTGGCCAGCTGGGCTGGCTGGCCTGATTATGTTCCCTCCCATCTTGTGTACCTAGCTCAGTCAGTAGGCATGGGAGCTGTCCTTGGACTAGGAGGGTACTTAGCAACAACTGAAAACATCAGTGTGTTATCAACATTCTCCTCATACTAAATCCAAAACACAGCACTAGGAAGAAATTTAACCCTGTCCCAGCCGAAACCAGGACACATTAATATAGAGAAACTAATCCTGCAGAAATGGAAAATAAACATAAAGCTGTTCTATGTCTGAAAAATTATGTAAAATGACCTTATGGTACAGTATGCTATAGCATATTTAATACTATGCTAAACTCTTCAAGCATTGGTTCATTTGGTTTTTTTCTATCAGTTTTTGTGAGGATTTTTGGTTTGCTACTTTCCCATCCAAGCTCTGTTTTCCTCCATGAAGCTGCTTTCAAGTGGTCTCAGAATCTTCGGCAGTTCATGTGGGTTTGTCAGTAACAGGTATTTTAAATTCAAGAAATTCTTATGAATAATTTCACTCCTTTGTTTCATGGCAAGGCAACGAACTGTCCATACAGTGTATTATGATTTCTGAATGTATGTGGTACTCTTGTAATAGCCTCAGGTATTAAAAGAGCAGTTCACAATGTGTCACACTTCTTTGGGAAATTTAAGGAGCCTAGTGACTAGGGACAGTTTTGAAATGTTGCTTGATAGTACAGTAATTCACTGGTTGAGTACAAGGCATGTGTTACAAATATCTAAAACACTTCGGGAAGGAAAATGTTTATACTTTCCCCACTCCACCCCCCCACCCCCACCCCTTATCTATCAAGATAGACAGGTGGCCAAAAATTTTAGTAGCTTAGGAAAAAGGACACTTGTACACATGAATTATACAGAAAAGAAACCTAACAGATCTCTACAATGTTTTTCTTAATGTAGTTATTTTATTTACTTAATCAAGCCACGAGACAGGGAAAGAAAGTTATTGATGTCTCCCATGTATCCCCCAGCCACAGGTTAGCTTCTAGTAATCTTGGAGAAATAGTCAAGGATGCTTTAAAAACTTCTCTGAATAAAATACAAAATTGTGGCACTGAATCAGTGAGTTATTTCTCTGTTCTTTTAACATCCAGGTACAGTTGAAAGTGTGAAATCTTACTTATTTCCCAGGTAAATATTGCAGAACACCTTAACAAATTAAATGGCAGTAAGTGTAGTTTAGAATCTAATTCTTGAGTTAAAATTGTCAAGGTAGGATTTATTTAGATGTGAGGAGATAACTGATCTGTACGTGTTGTGGGTTTTTTGGTGTGTTTTTTTTTTTTTTTTTCCCCTATTAATTCTAATATTAATGAATGCTTTGAGTGTTGGGTGGGAGATGGCCTTTTTTGCTGTGTATATAAATCATGGTATTTTCTGACATTTACAGCAAATGCATACTGGAGAAATGTCTGAAGGTGGAGAAAGACGCCTTATATGCTTGACATTTCTGAAGTTCATGCTCAAGTTTATATGATGATATGGTCAGTGTCTCAGAGTCACTCTGGGGAGTTAAATCTGAGTTTGAAATGCATACTATGTGAATTATCCATGATGGCTACTGTAACTGTCTCTGGAATATGCTTTAACTTGTTGTGTATAATGAAAAATAGGCATATTTCTAAAGAACTGACTTCCCTGATTTTGGGAAAGAAAGGCAGGGGAGAATGAGAGAGAAACAAACCAGTAATTAAAGGTGATCAAGAAGCATTCTCCTTCTCTATAATGTTCCTCATTTAAAAACCAGATAAAATAGTGAATGTCACTTTTTGAACTGGTTTTTGATTATTATACAAATTTGGAAATATAATCTATTTCTTTGATTATCAGTTTAACTGGAGGTTTTTCAAATAGCTTTTTCACAAAGGACTCCTCACTCACAATAATAATAATAATTAAAAAAAAATCCATCCCAGCCAGCAAAACAGAAAATGACCATGAGTGGTTGTGCTACTACCCCCTGAGGTGTACATTTTAAATGAAATCGAGAGCTGTCTTAGCAGTACCATCAAGGTAAAAGAGAAGGTGTATTTCTTCTCCTTTAGGAAATGATATAATATTGTACTCTTCTTTTCCCAGTCTTGGCTAGAACATGTTTTTTTTGAACCTTTCTCAATACAAGAAATTGAACCTCATATATAATAATTAATCTTCATAAGAAGTAGTTTCCATTTCAGAAAGCGAATCTAAAGTGAAATTCAGTTAAAGCTTTCTTAAGTAGATTCATACTGATACAAAAGAATATACTGATAGTCAAAGAGTACATTACTTGTCAACAGCCAGGGGACTAATGCATTCAGTTGAAACAAACTTTGGAAATCGCTTTACTGACTTAATACTCTCCAATAAATTTATATTCTATTGAAGTTTTTAATCTTAAAGTAATTGTTCTTTTTTATTCTGCTCTCATTTGACTATGAAAACACTGTTATTTAATCTGGAGTTATTGTTCCATTCATGAAATGCTGGACAATTAGCCTAGACTCTAAACTCTGACTAGTTTGTGTGTTTCTTCCCAAATCTCTAAAATAAGTTACTATGATTTACTCGGAATGATCAGAATTAACTGTAATTTGAAAGCAGAACTTTTACTGAGGTTTCTACAGTACAAATACCTCTACAGTACAAATAAAACCTAAACAAGCATATTATTTGTTGCATGTCCATATTGAGGCATACAAGAGGAGAATGAGCATTTGTACATATTAAACCACAAATTACAGTAACAAAATATGGATTTTTATGGCTCAGCAAGATTGATACGTCTTGTAACCAGTGTTGTTTTAATATAGGAGGACATGAAAAAGGTACTCATTTCTCTGAAAAGTGCTCCAAGTTCACACAGTGGTGAACTTGCTGGTTTATTGTTATTGGGATAAAAATTCTGTGTGGGAGACTGTCTAAACTAATATCTATACTGAAGAGTTACTGTATTAACAATATTCCCCATGGCTGTGCTAGCACAGCAGAAGAGAGGATGGTGCTATTGTCTTCAGTGCCAGTGATACTTTGAGAAACTTTGAACCAATTTACTTCAAAACAACAAAAAAGCTCATCTAAAAACCTATGAATTTTAAAATGTTAGAACACCATGAATTGTTTTTGTCCATGTAGGGCTAAGAAGGAATAATACAAGTCTTATATACATTTGGATAAAATGTTGCAACATAAATTCGAATGGTGGCTTTCTCCTCATGTTTCATTTGTCTGTCTTTCCTTCCTCGTTCGAGTTGGAACTCAGCTCCTTTATCACAACTTGGTGAGAAGGTGACTGTTTCAATAGGGTTTTGTTTGTTTATTTGTTTTCAAATGCTTTTTTAGCTAGAGGCAAAGAAAATGGGACTTGCTTTTGATAAAATTTGCCATCCATGTTGTACTCCTAGGAAACTTGAATTAGGTTCAGATAAAGTCCTAAAGTTTTGACCTAGATCAAACCTTTTTCAGTCCTGGTATAACAAACTTCAGTGAAGGTCTAATTGTAAAGTGTTTGCACTGATAGGGAAAAAAATTGGATATTATTTTTGCAGGTAGTCAAATATAATTAAATATGGTCATTTAGCACTAAGTAGTGATAGGGAATTGTGTTGGTCTACATGTGTGGTGATATTATCTACAACCGTGGCCTCTTAAAAGTAGTTACTGCAGGGAAATGTACTGTAAGGTGTGTCTGTAGATGATACAAATCCATTCTGTCAACCTTACTTTAAAGCAAAGTAATACTTTCCCT
The DNA here is from genome assembly GCF_000690835.1 of Fulmarus glacialis. Taxonomy (NCBI): domain Eukaryota; kingdom Metazoa; phylum Chordata; class Aves; order Procellariiformes; family Procellariidae; genus Fulmarus; species Fulmarus glacialis. The sequence goes on from NW_009202180.1 coordinate 53,457, forward strand.
TAAAGGAATGAGACGACTTGTTGCAATCTCAGTAGTGTGAGAAATTCTGGAAAAGTCATTAAACTATGTAGCACTATATAGGAAAGATGCATGATCTAGATACATTTATTGCTGCTTCACAGTGGGTGGGTGGTTAAGTGTTCTTCAGGTCATTATGTTGCTGTTATTTGGGTTATGTGGCAACTCCAAGTTTCTCCTGTTGTTAAGTCATCACCTGCAGAGCACTTGCTTCCTGCTTACTGTCAGGTAAATAGTAACAAAATAGCAAAACCTAAATGAAGCACCCTTCACCTGGATGTTAGTTGTCACCTAATGTACTGGTGGAAGAAGTAGTAATGAGACGTTAATTAGAGCATTTATATATCATGTGTGCATTTGCATGTGTGAAGATGTTGTTCTTCTGGCAGGATTAAATGAGAGAAAGAAACTGAGTGGAGAGAACAGGTTCTGACTGGCAAAAGGTAGAAGGCATGCCTTACATAGAAATAGGTTGTTATAATACTTCTGTGATTCAACACTAAAGTCTTGAATGTTAGGTTAACAGCCATGACATGACAAAGAATGTTATGGGAATGAAACTGTATTCTGGTTGTGCTTTAACTCCTGCGGCCTTCTTGCTGAATATAGACACATGTTGCTCTTAAGGATTTTGAGTCATGTAATCCTGTCTGAGCTCTACTCATTACTTCATGTGATGATTTTATTTTGCTAGGAAGCAAATATTTCAGCTCATAAGATCTTTTATATTTATATAGAAACCTTCACCTAAAGATCTTAAAGTGAGGAAATACATCATAAGGAAAAGGAAGTAGAAAATTAGCTTTATGTTTCATCAGCAGTAGTCAAGGTCAGAACCTCTGTCCTGCAGCAACTTCTGCCCCAACATTTTGGATAAGTGAGAGGGGAAACTGTGATCTATATTAATCAAATACAGTACTTCTGGCACAAACAAGTTCTTGTTGCCCATATAAGCCTTCAGAAAATCTGTTTCTAACTTTTAGACTTTGTTCATTTAATCAGTGCAGTTCTTACTCTGAGTGGCAACTTGATTGAATTCATCTTAAGAAGAGAAAGTGATGCTTTGGTAAAACAGAATGGCTTTACATGTTTGCTGTAGTTCAGAAAACTGATTCTAAACACTTCTCCCTGAAATTAAATACATCATTGTTAGTGGTTTATATATTGAACAGCTGTCTTTGGAACTGCTTGGAAATGTAATCTGCTGCATGTGTACAAACCTGAAGATGTGTGACAGGAGAAATGATTACTGTGCACACAGTAAGGTTTGTCATCAGGTCCTGGCAAAAAGTAGATATGAAGCTTCTAATTTGGTTTTCTAAACAAAGGTCATCAGATAATGGTAAACTAGAGAGACATTAAAAACAAGTGGAAAAGCTCCATAACAAGCCACCAACCTCCATGTCACAATAAAAATTAGGCAAATCAGATCTTAAAGGACTCCTGTCTTTGTGATGAGGGAAATGCATTAGAGCTGTGTTTGTTCACTTATTTCCTGATCAACTTGCTTAAGGGCTCAGCAGAACAAGTGGTCACCAAAGGAATTATTTTCCTCTCCTGCTTTGAGAGGGCAAAAATTCTAGATGTTAAACCTGTGAGGCTATGACTAGGGTGCACCATGTCTGCAAAACCTTGTATGGTTTGAGGAGGAAAATACTAAGGCTGCTTTGGAGACTAGAAGAAGAGGTAGCTATCCCTGGCTAGTTAATGTACTGCATTTTTCAACTGTTAACATCAAAAACTTTTTAAAATCATCATCCCTTCCTTTTTCAACTGTTAACCTCAAAACCTTTTAAAAATTATCATCCCTTCCTTTAGTAAAAGTAATGAAGCTGAGGGAGGATGGACTGATTTTTTCTGACAGATATCAAAAAGACAGTGCACACTAAGAGGTAAAGTCTTAGTCCCTGGGGCCCAGTCCAGTGCACTTTCCAATAGACTATGCTGCTTTTTGGGGACACTGTGATAGATTATTGTTCTTGAAGACATCTCAATATGTTGGCTGGATGTAGGAAGGAAAAAACAAAGCCAAGAAACTCTACCTGTATGTGGGCTGAAACAATAACATCAGACATGCCTATAATCTATTTAATATCTGTTCATTTAAGATGGAAATAAGTCATGTTCAAGGTCTTGTTGTTTTGATGGATGAATAAGTTTTGATGGATGAAGAGGCTTTGCTGAAAAACCTATGTAACCTATAAATAGGAACCAACCCTGAAAAAGGTTATAGGTTACCAACTCCATCATCACTGTAAGAGATTTGTAATTTCTACAGGTGGACAGAAGATGCTACACTGGCACTTGTTTCTGAAGGACACCCTATAGCTTGTTTATTTGAGCATAACTTGGGGATGTGACGGAAGGTGAGGGGATGGAGAGGGGTGACCTTCCTTGCCAAGAATCTGCCTGAATGGGGTATTTGGAGCCTCCTCATCTAAACACAACAAGATTCAGTGTACTGTTTACTGCAACTGTTCCTGCAAGAGGCATTTACACTGAGATAAAGTCCATCATAAGAGAAATAAAATATAGTAAAAGAGGCAAGCTATGTTAAACACTTTTGAGGTCAGGTAAAAAAATGGTCTGGTCTAATGAAGGGTGTCTGGAAATATATCCAGTAGGCTATTTAGAGAACTTCCATATCAAAGTGTTTGGGTGTTTTTGTGGGTGGTATGGAGTTTTGGGGTGGGTTTTTTTTTGTCTTTACGCTTCAGAGAAAGCATTCAAGTAGCTGTAGAATGTGTTGTGTGTGTGTGTATGTGTTTTGTTTTTTGTTGGGTTTTTTTTATTTATTTTTATGAGTAAACAGTGGGACTTGGATGTTACTCTTCAATCCAGTCCTCACTTTGTGGCTGTATGTTCTCTACCTGCTGATCTGAACAATATACTCTTTTCTTCTTGCTTTAGTGTGGGATCCTGTTCAACACACTAATTTTTCCCTCATTGGCATTTTCCCTATTCTTTAAGATTGCAGCACTTTCAAGACTCCTCCAACTTTGCTTTGAACCATTGTGAACTACTGCCTTGTCTTCTGTATTGATTATCGTCATCAATCTAAACTGTATGCAAGACTGATCCTTACATGCAGAGACATATGGTGACAAGAAGTCTTATAATTCCTCATTATTTGTATTGGGGCTTGAAATACTTAATCTTTGTCAAACCTGAAGCCTTAATACATATATTTGTCCTGCACAATTGTATAAGCAACTTTGTTCTGATCTATTGTTCTATAAGCAGCTGTGCAGGGAGTATACTCCAGGGATGATTTGGGGCGTTATCTGATAAATCCAGAAAAGAGAAGAACCTGGGAAGGGGGATAGGGAGGGGAAGGAAGATGTAAAAGGGCAGAATGTCTGTTCTGTGTCAAGCCTAAAAAGAGATAAACTCTCTACCTCCAGCAATACTAGAGTACACAAGACGTGAAATAGTGTTACTGCCTTCATAATGACATGGAGATGGAAGGACCCCTTACAGAATAACCAGCCCAATTTCTAGTGTGCACTGGCTGCTGGCTAAAGTGAATGGGCAAAGAGAAAAGAAAGATTGCTTTAATCCTTCAGATATTCCTGCCATATAGATATTAAGATAACTGCAGTTTCTGAAACCTTCTTGGAAGAAGAAATGCCTTCAAGATCCAGAAATCTCAGCTCACATTGACATAAATTTTGGGAAGATTATGCTTTAAGTCATCCAATAAAACTAGGAATGTAGTAAAAAGACAGACATGACACATGTTCAGTCCAGATGTGTTTTCAGTAAAGCTTTTTTTTTTCCCTTGTAGTAGACTAAATCCTAAAATATTTTCCCCCAACTGTTGCTAATCAACAGAGAGGTTCCTGGCTATCAGGCAGCTAATCTTGCAAACTTCTTTACAGAGAACTTCCTAAACTATAGTCTTATCCTCTGAAAGAAAATCTGCTGTTTGTTTGATGTAAGTTGTACTGATGAGACCAAGGAATTCAGTGGTCTGAGAGACATCAATTTTGATAAGATGAGTAATTTTCCTTTCCTTGAGTTGTAGCACACTGCAGCTGCTTAGAAACTTGCTACAGAGGCTTCAAAGGAAACTGCATAACTGAAGGCAGATTGCCTGCTGCATTAAATTTTAGATTTGTTTGGAATGCAAGTTCCTTACTGAGCACTATGAAGAAAAACATGCTAAGCTCTCTCTTCCTCATCCTCCATCCAGGGGAAAGATCTGACTGTCACTTATCAAAAAATATTCTTTCAATACTTAACATATATAAACCACTTAATTATTGTACCTATTCTGTTGTACTTCACTGTATCCTACCTGCTTTTTCCAGTTCATTTTATACCTAAACTGCACTGCTGTTTAATTCATTTGCATTGCAGTCCTGCCCCATGGGAAGTGGAGGGAGGGGAAACTACCTATATTGACATATAGAAGCACTCATGCCCTGTAAAAAGGAGGGAGAAAATAAATCTATCCTGCAAAGAATAATGTGTTTAGGTTTCAGAACAGTCAATCTTTCTTTGCAAAGTTTGGGATGTTGTTTGCTTATTGTTTAAGCCTCAAAGCTTTCAGAATGAGAATACTAGCTGTTTAAATGAAAAGTAACAGTGGATTTAATAGTTCTTGGTAATGTTAACACCAAAAGTTTAAGGTCATGTTATTTGTCTAGTGTTTTTTTCCTAGGCATCTGTCTAATCTCTACAGCAGAGGTTTGTGTAGCTATGGCATGGCAGGCCATGAGCACAACACTAAAGTGAAAATCCAGGCTGTGATTTCATTTCCTTGTGTAGAGACCAAACACTGAGAATAGTGTTCAAAAGATTTATTTCAAGTGTCTCACTCTTCAACTGCATTAAGCTGAATGGAGGTGGGTTCAACCAGGTATGCTATGTGATCTTTGTATATGGTTATTTGTAGAAAGCACTTTCTGACATATTTTCACTGTTTCTTCAGACAGTGGTGGATCACTAAGTGATTATTATATTCCTGAGTTGTTAACTGCATAGAATTCAGGATACTTATTGGGCACTTTTAATTGTAATGCTACCTAGTTCTAATAATATTTGTCATCTATAAGATCGTAACTAAAAATACAAGAATCACTGTAATGTCAGAAAGTACCCCTAGGAGCAGAACAATGATACCAACAGTATGGGCTTGAAATTACTTCAGTATTTTATACATTGTCTTGCACGACACAGTATCAAGTAGAAACAGAGTATTTTTGGCTTTCCTGTTAGCATGCAGGGATTCAGGAACAATTAAAGAGTGTAGCAAATGAACTAGGTTTTTTCCTAAATTTCTAGATTATTATTATTTAGATAAACCTCCTATGGAGATGCATTTGTAAAGAAAACTATATTCAGTAGCAATTGCTGGAATAATATAAAGGCTTGTCTAATGCTGCACTATAACATCAAAAGACATAAACTTTAAATTGTGAGCTGAAGTTCAGGTACCTCTGAGCACCACCCAGTTCTACATTCATGATGTGCAGTTTTTCTCAAAAACAGGCATTCCTCTAAGAAATTCAGTATTTCTTGGCTACAAACAAGTATTTTTTCTTTTTTTTTTTTTTTCTTGACAGTTGTCATGGTTTAACCTGGCAGGCAGCCAAACACCACACAGCCGCTCGCTCACTCCCCCTGCCGCCGTGGGATGGGGGAGAGAATCGGGAAAGAAAGTAAAATTTGTGGATTGAGATAAGGACAGTTTAATAGAACAGAAGAGGAAGGGATAATTATAATAATAATAACAACAATAATTATAGAATATACAAAATGAATGATGCACAATGCAATTGCTCACCACCCGCCGAGCAACGCCCAAGCAGCGATCGCTACTTCCTGGACCACGCCTCTTATTTATATACTGAGCATGATATCATATGGTATGGAATACCCCATTGGCCAGTAGGGCTAGCTGTTCTAGCTATGCTCCCTCCCAGCTTGTTGGGCACCTGGCAGAGCATAGGAAGCTGAAAAGTCCTTGACTAGTGAAAACTCGACTTAGCAACAACTAAAACATCGGTGTGTATCAACATTATTCTCATACTAAATACAAAACACAACACTAGGAAGAAATTTAACTCTATTCCAGCCGAAACCAGGACAACAGTAAATGAATTTGGTACCAGCAATGAGGAAGTAACAAGGGCTGTGAAAGTTTGAATTTCCTGGTCTTTTTACTATTTTAAGGAATGCTGTGCAAGTCCTCCTGAAAACTAATCTATTTAATCTCTCAGATAGGAATTTAGCTGAAGAAGGAGAAAAAAGTGACTTAAAATAGCTTTGGTCTTCTTGACAAATACCTGTAAGTGCCAAGCAGGAGGTCTTCTGATGTGCTTTTGCTTTTCACATGAATTAGGACTGTGTATTCTTATTTAACATAACTTGTTCTCTTCTGGTTTCAGTAGTAATGATGACATTAACTTTAGTTAATTCAGTTGACAGGGAATTAATGGAGAATTGTCTTACTACTTAGTAGCTTGTATAAAGTCTTGTATAAAGTGTTTTATAAAGTGTTTTCTGTAAACTTGTAGAGGGGGATAAGAGTTAGCAAAACTTTTTTTTTTTTTTTTTTTTTTAGGCAAAAGTTCATGCAGTCTCTTCCTGCTCTAAATCCATTGTTTCTTAGAGTTGGCTTTCACTATGGTTCAGTTGATAGCAGAGACTATTGATGTCTCTGCCGACATGGGTCTCCAGTGAGATAAAATAGCTGTATACAACTGTCATACTATAACAACTTTTTAAAAGCAAATGCATAATAGTCTTTAAATGGTTTTGTTAGCAAGATTCCCAACACAAGTTGACCCAATGTAGAGGTATTAAAAAAAACAACTAAACGACACCCGCCTACACCCTGCAGAGTTTTGGTAATTATTTTAAACTTTTATGAAGCCAACATCTGTTGGGGGTGGGGGAAGGACAGAATATTTTAAAACTAGACTAAAGGCTTTTGTTTTGAAGAATTTTCAAGTGCTGTATCTGGAAAATAATTTTTGCATCTCTTCTTGCTTTTGTTGCTCTATTAGTGAAAGTGTTTTCTGCTCATAATAGTGTGACTGAATCCTTCTTGGGGATTGTTTTCCCTTTTCACTTTATCAAAATGTGATTAATGTAGTCAAATGTGAAAGGCTGGCTATGATTCAAAGCCATATCTTTTACAATGGGAGCCTGAGACTTCTGAGCAATTTTTAGTATTGGTTATGGATACCACCGAAGATAACTGTTTTGACTAGAAAATTTGTTTGAAGAGAAACTCTGTCTCAGTTGCAATTTTACCATGAACAGAAAAGCTTTATTCGATGCACTGCTTCAAGCAAATTTTTCAGGCTATTGGACTAACACATTTATTTCCTGTCTCCCAGTGTGGATTTAATTGTTGTATCGATTTGATTTTTCTGCCTGCAGAATTGATTTTAGGGTTGGGGTTTTTTTTTGCTATTGGAATGTGACGAAATTGATGACAAGTACAAGAAATTGCATGGAAAACCTTGCAATGTTTTGAGAAACATGCTGACAGTAAAGGCATAATTTTATTGTTAATGACTTTATAATTGCTCTAGTGATGATTTCTGTAGTCATCATTAAATTGATCCATAAGCCCATTGTGAAAATATGAACTCTCTATTAGCTAAAGAAAGGGATAAACAAGAATCTTTTTAGACTTTAAAAAAAAAAAAAAATCATTGGAACTCATTCCAAAGCTAAATAATTTGTCTGTATTTTTCTCGCTTTAAAAATCAAAGGCAGAAACAAACTGTAACAACTTGAAGTGTGAAAATACATCTGCCTTTTCCCTAAAAGACCTAGTTGTGCCTGATCTTCTTGGAGAAGACTTCCTATTTACAAGACTGAAAATTCTGTTAGTCTCACTACAAGGATATCTATTGACTTGTTAGCTGTGGATTTTGACTTGTACCCCGGATCAGTGTGTTTTATTAAAAATAAAATGTTTTTCAAGGACATACTGAAATAAATTGCTTAATAGCTATCTCACATTTAGAAAACTGAAAATTAAAAATGCTTTGAAGAAAAAGTGTTCTCTAAACCAATGTAGTTTCTGCATTATCAGACTATACTATGCGCTGTATTTCCTATATATAAGAAAAACATGTATTTTTTGTAATTTATCTTTTTGTTACTTTGTGGTTTAGAATCTATTGAATGTTGCTGATGTGAGATTCTGGTATTGTTGGAACACTACTAATAAACTGGAAATAAAAGTAGGGAATTTATTTTATCTGCACAAATGCAGTTCATTATTAGATATCCTTGACTGAAGAGACTAGAAACATCTGTGAAGGCAAATAAAAGTGGCAGCATTTTTCACATATCTATATGGCTGCCTAACATGATGGAGAATAGTCTCAAACTCTTCTAACAGTTTTCACTTTAGAGTGTAATCAGTGATTATACAGAAGAATTGAAGAATGTTGATCATAAAAACAGCAAACATAAAGGCAGTTAAAATTTTATTTTATTAATTAAAAAAAAAATGCGAAGTGCTGTAGTAATAATTTGCAGGGAGCTAGAGTTCTCATTGTGCTCTATGTATGTAGAAGAAGAGAAAGGTGATATTTAGACGATCGCAGTTCAAGTCCTGTGATAATTTGGGTACTAATCAATAAGAAAACATAGAAGATTAGGTGTAGGTGAACCAGACAAGATAGAGGGAAGAAAACCAGACAAGAAGGGAAAATGGTATTGACTGCTTTTTAGAGAAGGCAGCTGAAGAACAGTGTAGGTAATGAATTTGTTCAACAGTATGAAGAAAACTCATAACAGAAGGAGGAACTGAGGTCTCGCCCAAAATGCATGCCTTTAACTACATGTAGTTTTCCCAATAATGTTAAACACTAATGTACTAGTATTTTTTTTATGCTTGTTTAAATCAAAATCTCTTCCTTATAATTAAGTAGATAGGTCAGCTCAAATGAGGATAAGACTATTTGTATTTATCCCCATGCCATACATACAGTGTTTGCAAGTTTGATTATATTTTACAAATCAAATAAAAAAATTTTCTGTGCTTCATTCACTGGTCTATATGCACCAAGAGAGAAGCTTATTAGGAGTCTTTTCAAAGTGAAGGGATTTTTCAAAGCAAACTGCAACAATAAGAATTTGCCCCTAGTAATCAGCATAAGAATTAGTAGGACAGAGGAGTTGCTTAGTCTTCTCTGAAACAGCATTCTGCATTTTATATGGGGCAGCAGCTGCAAGATGTAGGAAGGTATATTTTCAGTAGAACTTGAATCCTTCCTTAACATGAATTATGTCTTTTATGTGTCAGAGCATAAATATTTCCAAAATGAGACAGTTTACTCCAGGCAAGAGAAGATGCTTTTAGCAAAACTAGTCAGAATTTTTTAAAGGCTTTTCATGTTGTGTGCTGGTTTTCCTTTCCTTGCACTTCTGGAAACGCCTCTCTCTTCACGTAGTTTAGAAGCAAGATTGACTAAACTCTTAAATTAGATACACCTTGGTAAAGGTCTGAGGGGTAGGTGGGCTGCATACAGGTGTCATTTGCCTTTATTCTATTTACAGAAACAAAAGTTTTCTATTATAAATTTTTCTCTCAATTTTTCCTAGCCTCATGTGGAATAATTAAAAAACAAAAACAAGTATTGTTTTCTAAGAATTGCAAAAGCTGTATCCTTAGTAAATGAAACACGAGAAGGTAGCAGGTATTATATGAAATAACCTTGTATTTTTCTTGTTAGAGTAACATAGTTAAGCCTTGCCATTGTCATACTAATCTGTACAATGTCTCACTTATAAGAGTCTAGATTTGCAAGCCTAATCATAACCATATAGCAAGAAAGTACTGTTCAGATTTACTCTTCCATGTGAATTGTTAAATTCATGGTGGTGGGGTTTTTTTTTTCCCTTAAGAAAAGCAGAACACAAATACCTAAACAACTTGCACTTTAAACTGCACACTAACTTAATCTTGTTGTATTGAAAAATATGCCAATATTGTTATAAAATTATATCTATATGGGCATACACAGGCAGCATCTTAGCAATTTTGCTCTGTCAAATTTTCTACCATTCTTTCAAGTGACTTTGGTGGGTCATACCCTCTTTTATGGAAAAGGAACATATACACCAAAAGCTCTTAGCTATTAGGAGATATTTTTTGTGGAATGTCACTTCACTTTAAAAGACAATCTTTAAGTGGAAAAACTGAAATAGGAAAGAATATTTTGTAAGTAAATCAAACTGACGTCCTGGTTAATTTGTAAGCATTGAAATGTCTAATACCGTCTAAAAATCAAAGTGCCACGTTCACGGGACTCTTAGGCTCATGTATTGTGTTATGTAATTTCTGTGCTGATCTGCTATCTAAATGACTTCATGATCATTTTCAGTTTTCCAAATATTTTTTGAAGTTCTATTCCCAATGGAGTACAAGCAATTGAAAACAAACAAGTGAATAATTTAATAAAGTATCTCGAAAACTGTTTGAGAAGTATTTTCCACTATCAGGAGATTTTATTGGAAAAACAATGCTAATTGAGGATATTAAAGATGCAGTTTACAGCTGTGTTGCATCTCTAAAATGTTATACCTAAAATATTTTTTTAGAATGTCATCACCATAATATCAGTTGATGGTTTAGTTGAGCAAGTTACAGAATCCAAAAATCCACAATGGGCTAATAGACAAGCAATAATACTTTTAACATGATAGTCTACTTGCGACTTCTTGTGGGTTTTTTGTATGTTCACGCATGGAAGCTTTGGGAATAGCTTCAAGAAAAATTCAAGGGAGGGGACAGAGAGCCTACAAAACTGGTGGGAGTATGTGTACTATAAAAAGGATAAATACAAGATGTGATCCTTTATCATTTGTGTTTGTAAAAAAAAAAAAAAAAATTGTCAAAACCCCATGCAATTATAGAGAAGCTGGTTTAAAAAGATAAAATTAAAAAAACAAAACAAAGCAAAAAAAACAATTGAGAAACCACCAGTGCTTGTCTGATGAATAGGTCATTCAGGAGGGAAAAGTGAGGCTTGTTCAGAAATGTAGTAGAGAAGAAATCTTTGTTAGCTGGGGTGGGCTGAGGACTATCTTGTGGAGGAGTACGTCTGGAGTGAGATTGGTAGAAGCAAATTTTGTGGGTGTGGTATGATTGCTTCAATAGGATTAGTGTTATTGAATAATGTAAGAATCTGAAAGGCCTATATTTGGGAAGAATTAAAGTGTTCCAAGGATGAGAATATAATTAAATCAAGGTAATGGCACAAATGAAAGAAGTTAGTAGCTGGCAGTGGTACAGTAATCAAGTCATCTGGGAAATAATTATATTGGAATTGATCAATAAGATCTAAAACTAATTGAATGATGATATAGTGATGCAGAGGAGCAATGTATAAAACTTTTAAAGTGGAAAATTATTAATGAGGTGAATAAGTTAAGCTCATAAACAGATAATGTAATAAATCAATTAATTACAGGGAATTAAAAATGCTGACAATTAATTATGAAGTCAATAGGCAGATAAATGGTCATATAGCTCTTCCATTATAGTATTAATTTTAAAAATGCCAAATATTAATTATTGAACAAATTAGTCATACAGGGAGCGATCAAAGATTTAATGTAAATGGTACCCAGTGAAAAGCCTGACTGTATCAGACGTTTTTGGTGCAGTGCAGGTAGTTGAGGTTGACAACAGAGAGCATGACTGACTGTACCCTTTAAGCCCCTGACAAGCCTCAGAAGTGTAACTTGCCACTTCAAACAAGGTGGCAGAAAAGATGGTAGATGATATTCATTAAAGCAAGAGTGAGTTTTAAATCCTCTTCTTAGCAAACCTGGTCCTAAATCAGTGCAGAAAATTATTAATTACATCAACATATTCTAAGAATGAATTTTCGGTGAGAAATGAGACATCACTTAAACCAATCCACATCCCCCAAAAGCTTCCCAAGTTTTCTTTGAATCGTTGGACCTCTCAAAATGCCATAGCTGTTCCTTTTCTCTCTACTGTGTATCTCTTGGTTCAAGGGACTTAAGCATCACCAAGGAAGCCGAGACCTTCTCTAGAACTAAAACTAAATCACAGTTTCCCCAACAGTGACAAATTCCAGTAAGAAAAAGTGCATCTGTAATGCTTGAGTAGTATCATTTTAACTATTGTGGCCTCAGGATGTGGCATGGCTTGCAAAACGACCAACTGATACCGTTAGAAAAACAGACAAGTTCCTGGGCGTATCTAATGGCATAATTGTTAACCATGAACAATTATTCCAAATCTATCCATAAGCTGAAGTTGGCTTTTCCTGTTTAATATCTGAAGTGTTGAGTGCCCTATTTTTCCTAATAGTGTAGCTTCATTTAATATAACTTTAATTCTCCCTACATGTCTTACCTTTTCAGTATCTCTGGTAAAGGACATTTGGATATGCTTCCAAATGCCAGAAGTGTATCTTTTGGCTTTATTGCTAATAAATTTTTCTTCTTCCGAATAGGCTGGAAGTGATGTGAAACTGTCCTTTCTGTAAATATCTTGACTGTACTTGCCACTGATTATAAAATAAATGTTGACACCTTTCTGCTCTTACTTTATTTTCATTTTCCCCCCCATTTCTCCTATGCGTGTTCTCCAAGTTGATTAAAATCTCAGTGTAGGCAGGTAGCTTCCAGTGTAAAAGGGAAATTGTTGTGTTTGAAAAATTAAGGTAAAGAAGCTAAATTACTGGTAAAACAATGTTAGAATGAGAAATGAATGAAGCTCTTACACAGGTCTGCCACTTTAGAGTTTTTTTCTTTTTCTTTTTTTTTTTTTTAATATAGTCCTACCTTGTTTGGTTACATGAAATTAATGCTGCTAAAATCAATACAGTTTATAGTAGTTTAATTTCTTAGGATGCAGCATATGTAGGAACTGCATTCCACTTTATAACTGAGTTAGAGAAGAAAAAGTAATTTCCAGTTAAGTGTTTGATTGTTGTGGAAATGCAAGATGTGACTTCGGATTAGGTTATCAGTGCCTGGAGCAGGTACTGGGTAGTCCAAAAATGTTATGTTATTGAAGATCTTTGGTGTGGTAAAGTGTGAGGGTTAACTGAGAATGAACATAGTTAAGCTTCTCCTTCCTTCCTGTCCTTCAGATGGACCTTCATTTCAGATACACACAAATAAACAAATACAGGAAAGGTGTCTGCACTGTAGTAATAAATTATTCCCGAACCTAGTAATTTTAATTTTCTTTCTGAAATTGTATCTGTGCAATCTTTTAAATATTTTTTTCATGTACAATTTATATTATGAGCCTTTTGGTTTCTGGCTCTTGTTACTGCTTTTCAGGAAAGAAATAGAGGGGAAATAACAATATGTTTGCTTTGGGAGAGAGAAAGCCTGTATAAAAATTCAATATCTGCTGTATTAAACATAGAAGATGAAAGAAAAGATAAGTTTAATATTACACTGACTGACCACCACAGTGTAACCTTTCAAAGGCATCACGAATTTCTTCAAATTATACACTTCATACTAGAAAATCATACACTTGTGGACAGTTGTTGACAAGTATTCTGTGTGATATTTCTAAAGCTAAACTGTCAGCCCAAATTCTACACTTTGGAAATAGGCTGAAGTTGCTAATAAACTCCAAACCCAGTCAGCGGGGAGATTGGCACTAAGCCTGAAAAATCAATTCCTGTCTATAAATTTCATCTGATATCTATTAGGAAAACCACAACAGGAACTAACCAACAGCTTCCTGAGTTGAATGCAAGTACAGATCAAATTAAATTTTCTATATATTACAAAGGATTATCACAGCTTCGTGGGAAAAACCCAGCTTCCTGGTTTCATTTTTAATGGTTTCATTAAAAGAATTTAATTTTTTTTTTTTTAAAAAGTGCTTGCTCCTACAAAAACTTCAGCATATGGATGGTGTTATGTTGTATATTTTGTGTGGTCTCTATCCCATTTTGCATTTTTTTGCATCATCTTAATTCTCTGTACACATGATCTTGTCTTACTGTCTGATATTCCAATCTAGAATATATTAAAAACAGTTTACTTGAGAAAATAAAACCTATATTCTTTCTAACTTGACCTTACAGACAATAATGCTAGTCTAACTCTTCTTATCTAATTTTTAGACAAATAAAGCTGCATGGGCACATAAGAAATCTAGAGATAGAACCTGCAGATCAGCTATGAAATACAGATTCATTTTCTGAATAAAAGGCTTTCTAGCTTTAGATCGGGCTTTCCAGTGACACTTAGTATCCTGTTACTTTCAATATTTCTCCTACGAGTTCATCTAAGCAGAGAATTCAAAATACTGTATAGTGTAAACCAAGTGGTTCTCAAAGTAGTAATCAGTGACCAGTTCCTGAAACTTGTGGCAGTCACTTGATTAATTTTTTAATTCACGATGCTGTTTAATGCAATTCAATTGACTATAGCTGCTCACACCACAGTTTCACAGATTTATTGAATATTGAACGTTTAGGTACTCACTGCAATGCTTAAGAGCAGGTTGCAAATCTGGCAACTAAATTAGTCATATAATTGTGGATGCACTAAAGCTGAGATTCTTTCCAGATACAGTTACTAATGATGGTATGGTACTTCCAGCCAGCATGGGTAGAAAGGTTATTGTCCAGCTTTCATTATTACTTTCTCCCTGCTTACATTTATTAAATTTCAAAAGCATGTTATTCTCCACTGTTGCACACTGTAGCTCTGTTGTAGTTGTCTTCTATTCTAGACGTGCCTGTATTAGAACAGGTGGGAAATGATTGGTGCATAGACTGAGTGTTTGAATTTGTTTGGAGAATTAAAACTTTGAGAGGATCAGGAGTTGGATCTGTCTTCCTTTCATCTTGGTTTTGTTAAACTTCTAACTTCTAACTTGGGGTGAATTACTTGAACTGATTCAGTTCCCTTGATGGCACAATGTGGGCAGTATTGCCTCCCTGCAGCATGGGTAGGTTAATGGATTCTTCATAAAGCCATTTCAGAGTGGAAGTCATTAAGGGGCAAAACACTGTGGTTGCTGCTGTGCTTGGAAGCTTCAGGACAGTAAGCTGCTAGCAGCTTTGATTGGTAATGCTACCAAGCAAATTTTTTTAATTGTCCTGTTTTCAGTTGTTTCTGTAACTTAAAATGCTTATACTTTTTCTGTGATATAAATATGAGATTATAATTTATCTTTCCAGACAGAAGAAAGGATAATGGCAATTGAGACTCAGTTTTGGAGAATAAGGAGCAGATGCCAACTTAAAAACCCAGGCTTCTGTGGAAGTACTTGAAACTATTCTTGTGATCCTCTGTGATGTTTTCTACAGTGAAGGAGTTTATAATGCATGTATAAACTTTTCCTGGAGATATTCAACAGAACCTGCCCAAATGCCACAGATTCTCTTTTCCTCTCTCCCCAGAATAAGCATTAGGCACTGTCTGGAAGCAGTCTACGAGGTCTAGTTTTTGCTTTTAAGATACTGAGCAGGGCATATTTTAATGACAGACATAAAACAGTGGCAAATCTGGGAATGGTTACAAGTGCTGTTGGTCTGAGCATTTAAAACTCTCAAGATATTTGAAATCGACTTCTCGCATTTGGGAGATGACGCCATGGAAAAGAAGAACTTTCTCATTCCAGGTTTCTCATTTTTCTTCAATTCTCAGTTACTGAGGTATTACTCATTTCCCTTGCAACCTGAATCAAGGAGCAAGTGTAATCCTAAAAGAATCTTTTTCACCTATGTCGTGAAGAATGGCTGATAGAAGAGTACTATGTGCAGAGAATTTCATTTCATGGTTCAGAATTTCAGATGAAATCATGGTATTTGGAACGAGCTAGACATGCTTTGGAGAAAAGCAGGTGGACTGTTACTGCCACTCAACTTTTGCATAATCAAAATATGGTATTCAGTCTTTGAAGCCTTACATAATCAGAATCTTTCTTGCCAAACGTCCTTAACCACATCTCTCGGCAAGCAGACATGTCTTCCTTAGGCTAATATCTAAACAAAAAGCAGTGAGCTTAAAACAAGTTGGGCACAAAGGACTGAAGGGAAATCATGCTTTCTAGTCTAGTGGTCCTCAGAGAAATTTTTGCCATTATCTTTTCTATAGTATCAAGGGAGCTCAAAGTAAACTACCGTATAAAAATTATCCATTTTACTGTACAAGGAGAAATGAGGTCTCTCAGGTAATGCAGTAGAGAAGGAAGCACTGACAAATGTGTTAATAAATCATACATCCTGTGGAGCTTCCTCTAAAATCCTTTAACTTTGATTTTACAAAAATAGTTCAACATAATAATAGTGGCATACTGCTGTAGTGTTGAAATCAAAGGGATTTTGAGCTTAGACAAATCAATTAAAAAGTTAACATATTTCAGTGGAGTAAATCTAGTCTTAAAATGAGAAAACCTACATCAACATTAGTTGGTGTATAGACTAGGAAAAGTGTTATCACACATCTAATCAGAACAAAAAGAAAAAATTACTTGTTTTCCCTAGGATGGGTGATGGGATGCTTATGCCAGTAGCAGTTTAAAAACAAACAAACAAATAAACCAAAACAACAAACAAAGCAGTTCAACAAAAAAAAAACTCAAGCCAAACCAAACCAAACCAAAAAACCACTTGACTCCATGCATGGTACTTCATGCCAACAGCCTTGAATGGTAGATCCTTTCCTTATCTCTTTGGGGAGAGCTTTTATTTAATTATGGGGCCCAAGAACAGTCTACCACTGATCATTAGGGAGTGGAGGCCCAGAGCATGACAGATTGGATAAGCACAAGGACTGAAGTACTTGTGCCTGGTACCAGACACTGGTACTTGCATGGAATCATCTGGTCTATGCTGTTTCTTCAAAACCTTCTTCAAAGATTGTTCTCTCTTTTATCTGGACAGAACAAAATTCCTGGAAGATGCTTTGCTGTTGTCCTTTTGATTTCAGAATAGGATTTGCTGGCAACAGAAACAAATAGTGGATAAGGTGTTTCTGCCATAATATACAAAAGGTCTTGCAATATAGTTTTTTGTATTATAAGAGTATGAGTATATCAGGATCTCTTGAAGGCTTTATGTATTCCTTTTCCCTTCTTCCAGACCCATTTGGTAGGCAATAATGGTCAGAAATAGTGCCTCTGATCTCTGGTGACTTGTCTCCTCCTGCACAAGACTCTACCTCACACCGTTCTTTAACAGCTTTCAGAGTTCTGTCCTTTGAAACACAGAAGGCTGCCTGTTGAGAAAAAATACCATATTTTTCTTGTCATACTCAATATGTTTTCCAAAGTTACTTGCTATTTCTAGTACTGGTTAGGATACATAACTTAAATATCTGTTTACTTTTATACATCTTTCACATTTTACATGCAAATGAAGAATCACCCACTTCATGGCCACCTGCTATTCATTCTACCCCAGCACCTACTCTTTCAGTGTTTGTTATCTGAGTTCAGGTTGTGACTGTCTTTTCGACCTCATTTTAAACTGAAATGTGGAAATACCAAGCTTACTATTTCTTAGTATTAAAATAAAATTAAAAAAAAAAAAAAGTGATGGATTAACTCCAGTCTGCTAAAATAGTAGGCAGAAACCTGTTTTGGCAAGCAAAGAACATAAAAATATATACTTGTAACAAACTATTCAGGTTATCAGTCCATTTTTCCCTTCCCCTTTTTTGTAACTGTAGGTATTATCTCCACTTTTTTACTTTCCAGATCTTTAGAAAAGTTCTTTGCTTAGCAGCCTGTATATTTTAATTGCCAGCTTATTTTTGTGCCAATATAGACTTTATATTAACTATTTCTTCTTCCTTGCCAATACCGCTACTACAGCAAACCTATCTATAGGAAACCTTCTGAGCCTTCATTTTGCAATGATGAATAAGCAAAGTCTTTTTACATATATATTGTAGACTCTCTGATCTCCTGATCTGATTAGTTGACTTTGCCTGCTGAGGATGTGTATACCTGGAAGATTTAAATTGATATACACTGAAAGATCAATAGCACTGCCAGCATGGCACTGAAGCCACCCCTCACATTAGGAGTGGAGCTGAACATGAAATAGCCCTAAAAGACTTACAGGTCTGAAGTTCTATGGAAAGGCAAGGAAAGGATAGGTCCCTTTAGTACATGATAGTGACAAGGGCACAGAGTAGCCCTGAATCTCAAGTGGAGAGAAACCTAGAAGGCCAACAACATTTCTTCAATATCTGGTAGAGGATTAAACTATCTGGCATGACATGGTGTGGCCCACTACTGCACCTGGTACTGTATCTGTGGCCCCCTAGCTGTCCTGCCTGTGCTCCCTCCCAGCTTCTTGTGCACCTGGCAGAGCATGGGAAGCTGAAAAGTCTTTGACTAGTGTAAACTCTACTTAGCAACAACTAAAACATCAGTGTGTTATCAACATTACTCTCATATTAAATCCAAAACACAGCACTATACCAGCTACTAGGAAGAAAATTAACTCTATCCCAGCTGAAACCAGGACAACCAGTATCAAAACAATCTGAAATTGTTTTCAGTTTAGAAACAAAATGTGCACTAAAGGATGGAATCACTGGTAGTTATGTCTGTTCTTGTATGGGTGGTATGACTGGGGCTGGTGACAGCCTAACCAGCATGGCAAATGGGAGCAAAGGCCAAGAATAGCAAAACAGATTTTAAAAGTGAAGGGCTTTATTGAAAAGCGTCGCCCGCCAATGATGACTCCACTGTACAATATTCTGTGTGTTACTGACTTTTAAATAAGTTGAAACGTCGTGGTAGCTGTTAAATTTTTTTGTGTCTTATTGTGTTGATGAGGCAGCAGACTAAGATATTAATAGAAGTTAATATTGCCTGTGTGTGCGGGTGTTACTATTTTCTTATAAAAATCAGAAGAATGTAGAGTGTTATAAGTATTTTACTATAGAAATAGCTGCAGATTAAATTGTACAGCTTTGCTTTCAAGCTTCTGTTGTCCTACTGGTCCTATAAATATTTATAGTAAGTATACCATCAAAGTAAATTACAAAATATCTGAGAAACTGTGGAAAAACTCATATACATTCACCTTTTAATAAGTCTGTAAATCCTCTTAATGATCCACAGTAATTCAGGCACTTGTTAATGCAAGAAGCATGCAATAATGGCAGGACCCAATCATTTTCTTATTGAAAATAATTCAAGATTCCATAGAATCATAGAATAGCCCAGGTTGGAAGGATCGAACGATCATCTGGTCCAACATTTTGTGGGAAAGGGAGCCTAGATGAGATTATCTAGCACCCTGACTAATTGCATCTTGAAAACCATGCCCCTGGGGAAGTTGTTCCAGTGAATGCTTGTTCTTACTGTAAAAAAAATTTCTTTCTTATGTTGAGATGAAACCTCTCCTGGTGCAACTTGTACTCATAACCCTTTCTCTTCTCCATGTGGCTTCTTGTGAAAAGAGATCCTCTGTCCTCTTTGTAGCTGCCCTTTAAGTACTGCAATACTGTGATGAGCCCCCCCAAGCCTTCTCTTCTCCAGGGAGAAAAGGCCTAACTCCTTCAGTCTTTCCACATACGGCAGGTTCTCCAGCCCTTTGATCATCCTCATGGCCCTCCTTTGGACCCTCTCCAGTCTGTGCATGTCTCTCTTGAAATGTGGGGACAAGAACTGGACACAGTACTCCAGGTGCTGCCTGAGAAGCACTGAGTGGAGTGGAATGATCACATCTCCATCTCTGCTAGTAATGCTCCTGTGGATGCAGTCCAGGATCCAATTTGCCTTCGTTGCTGCAGCAGCACACTGCTGACTCACATACAGCTTTTTGTCCACCAGGACCCCCAGGCCCCTTTCAGCAAGGCTGCTCCCCAGCCACACAGACCCTAGCCTGTACTGGGGTATTTGGTTATTCTGACCCAGGTGTAGGACTTGGTATTTGCCCTCTTCCAGTCATCAGGGACATCCCCTGGTCTGCAACACTTTTCAAATATTATAGACAATGGCCTTGCAACAATGCTAGCAGCTTCTCCTAACAGCCTGGGGTGGATTCCCTCTGGGCCCATAGATTTTTGTGTGCTGAGACCTTGCAAGAAGCCGCAGACCAGCCCTTCTTCCACTACTGGTGGGTCGACACATGCGCTGTCGTAGCTACTTGACCTTGTGATCTGGGGTCCAGCTATGCTGGTAAAGACAGAGGCAAAGAAGGTATCGGGAACCTCTGCCTTGTCAGCATTACTAGTGACTAGTTTACCTGCCCTGTTTTAGTAATGGGCCTATGTCTTCCCTGTGCTTCTGCTTACTGCTCACATATCTGAAGAATCCTTTTTTTCTTCAACTTGGCACCTTTGGCCAATTTTAGTTCAGCTTCAGCTTTGTTAGCCATTTTTGAGAGCTACTACGTAGTTTTGTGTATTAAATAATGGATAGTTATTGCATTCCTAAATAACCACAGGCTATTACTACATAGCTAAACTATTGAATGGTGAATCAGTCTCTGAATATGTTAAGCATCAACTTGAATCCTTTTATACTGAATTGGAAAAAAACTACAATTGCTTAAAATATTTTTCAAAAACTGACTAAAGTTCCGATGTTAAAAATGTTTCAGCAAATGAAACTTAATTTCAGAAGTATATGGTCATTATGGAAAGCAAAGTAAAGTTTACTTTTGGGATATAAAATGTTTCATTGTTTCAGCTGACCTGCACTGGTCTTTAATTGAGTTTTTTACTTGCATATGCTTGGCACTCCCGGATCACATTGGGGGCAAAAATAAGTAAAGGAGAACCACCTTTGCCCCGCTCAACCTGTAAATTTAAGGCCTTGGAGAAGTAATCAAAGATGCACTAATTTGAAAGCAGAGTCAGTGTCTGACAGGTGAATGTGTACTCATTGTTAATGCCAAGTCATGAAAAAAATAAGCTATCTGCACTCTTTCAAACCTCTGGGGAGTGATAACTGCAAGACAAAACTATAATTTGTTTCCCTCATGGCCTCATATTTTCTCTGATGTCTAGTAAAAATCCCCAGTGGGTCAGACTGGCTGTGACACCAGCAGGCAATGCTGTCGGCTGCAGTATAGTTGCTGCAGCTCACAGTGACAGACCTTGCAAGCCTCCAAACTTGTTTGTTTCCTTGGTTGCACATTTTCTCTCCATGGAGAAGAGGGGGTTTCAAAAACTTGTTTGTGAGAAATAATCCTTCAGACTTCTTTGTTTTTGTGTTTTCTGTTTGTCAATGAACTGAACTGTGTATTTTACTCAGGTTTCAGTTTCCTTACCTTCCTGTCCATTCCTTTTTCCTTCTGAAATTTTATTTCCTTTGGAATGTGTATAGGGCAAATTTGTCTCCCAGTAATGGGTGTTGATCTTATTTCCACCCCATCCCCTCCCTTTACCTGTGTATTATCTGCTGTCATAATGAGGAAAGGATAAGAGAAAAATGCTCTAAAAATATTCAGTCTTGGTGTTTACATGACATGACATTTTGCACCAGTTTTTCAGGGAGTTATTCAGACCACAGAAGTAAGATAATTGACTATACTTCAGATGTTAGTAACACCCATATAAAAACAAAATATGCAGCATTACTCCTGTTAAAACCCACAAGAGGACAAATTCTTTCTTAAATAGATGAAACTGTAACTTTGGTATCCTCCATCAGGAGGAAAACTGTGAGTAACAGTTGTAATTTTCAAGTCAAAGCCAGATCACATACAAAGACTTCTGCTGTATTAGGTCACACATTGGTTGACCCGAGTGATAGAATCACAGAATCATAGAATCA
>NW_009202181.1:0-2192 GCF_000690835.1 Fulmarus glacialis
TGCAGTTGGAAACCGAAAGCAAGGTTTGCTGTCGGGGCGGCGGGGGGGCCATCCCCGTTGGCTGGGGGTTGTCGGGGTGGCTCGGCCGGGCGCAGATCGCCGTGCCCGGTTACACACCGGCGGCTGGATTTAATGGGGTTTAAAGTCTGCGGAGAGATACAGATTGCGTGTGTTGGAATAAAGTCCTCTTTCTGGAAAGTGGTTGTAGGAGCGTAGTTCTTTAAAAGTTTAGAGTAAAACATACAGTATAAAGGAGCTGTGCGTCACAATGGTCTTACCAGCAGTGGCATAGCAGCCCTACTGGCTCTACAAACTGGTTTTCTGATGTGCAGTGCTAACTTGCTAATAGCTGACTGTTCCTTAGTAACTTGTTTTATTTAGATGCTCACCAGAGGCAGGTGGTTTTTTCCTGTTCAACAGCCACACTTTTTACAGCAAAACACCTCCCTTTATGCTGAGATACTCCAGCTTGTCAGTGTGCTGATCAGTTTTGCCTAAATTTTAGTCTTTTAAAAGTGTTCTTCTTTTAAAAGGAGATCCACACTGCATATATTTCAAGTATATGTTCTGTGAACGTGTAAGCGTTCATCCTTCCTAGCATGTCTATTGAAGTAGAATGATAGAAGCCTCCAAAAGCAATCCAGAAAAAGAAAAGGTAGTATTTTCTGTTATGTCAGACTGAGGCTAGGAGTGGAAGAGAAACTGCTTTTATTTCCAAGTTTAATAATTGCAGTTGGCTCACTACCCTAATATTTTCAGTTATCACACAGGAAACGTAAGTATTATGGTATTGCTAAGTATTGTTGCTTGCTTAAACTTAAATCTGTTCAGACTGAATTTTGCAAATTTTTTGAAAGATGGTTCACTTTTCTAAGGAGCTGTCTCTTTGAGTACGCAGCAGCTTACCTAACTAGAAGTTTTTGTTGAACTGGCCTTACTTAGCCTTTTATTTCTACCCTTTTTTCTCTACCAGGGAGATGAGTTCACGCCAAGTTAAGTCCTCAAAAAAGGTGATCAGTTTTTGTCAAGGTCAGCATGCTGAACTGGTTTACTACCTGTTTGAGCAGGCATCAGTTCAAGCGTATGCAGAGAGGGAATGGACCCTGCAGCCAGGAATGGAGATGAGGTGTTGGGGATGGTAGCTGCTTGAATGTAACTTTTCGGCAATGTAAACTGGCCTGCCTAATCTCTCTTGAGGTTAGGTGTAAAAAACAAAAAAAATAGGCAAGTGAAGGAATACATTCTGGCAAAATGTACAGTTTTCATAAGGGATACTTATTACTGAATAAATCTGAATAACTGTGCCTCAGATTCTGTGCTTTTAAAAAGGCATGTGTAGTTGGTGCAAGTTTTCCAAAGTACAAAGTGTTTTTTTGGGCGGGACTGATGTGCTTGCGTATGGACTCCACAGCAGCACAGATCTATAGGATAGGAGTATGCATCAAGCATTGCAACAGCGTTGTTTCCTGAGCAATGATTAAATAAATGTTATTCTAATGTTTGTTTTGTCTGATAAGTATATTTTGTCGTTCATTTATGTGTATATCAGCTGCCCTTTACTGAAATGCTCAAAAGAAAATTCTTGGCATGGTGTAGTTACCTGAGTTAGGTAAGTTTGGTTAGCCTTCGTAGGTAATAAAAGCCCAGGTATATGTGATCTTAATTTCATTAAAGTAGTTAGTCTTTCTTTTCAGGATCCCTCACAGGTTAGGAGCTTGAAATAAAGTTTTTGTGTTTAAAAAACAGTTTTCTTATGTTTGCTGTTGTTCTAGACAAAGTTAATTTAAGAATGCGCCATTTTTCCAGTGTACCCATTCCCACACTTGGGGAAGGGGCAACTAAGTTTATCCGTTCAAGGTTTTGCTTAAAGGAGGTTATAACAGTTTGGACAGCTCAGTGAGATTCTGCATTTCTCCCTGTTCTCCTCTTCCTCCTCAGTTCCTATAGGTTGTGCATGTGGGTGGAGCATAATTATATACCCTTCTCAAAAGGATTTTGTAGCAGGCTATTAAAATGCATGACAGATGATTAAAGGGGAGGAATGTGCGTGAGAGATCCCAGGGAGAATCCTTCACTTACGAATGAGGAGGTGGTGATTTCGGTGTGTACTAGAGCCCTGAACTCTGATTTGAATTCTCCCGTGCTGAGGATGCCTCATATTTTCTTCAAACAGCATCTGATTTCACAGGGAA
>NW_009202181.1:2206-61642 GCF_000690835.1 Fulmarus glacialis
AGGAGTAAGGTTGAGCTGCGGAAAGCAAGGTGCATAGCTAGGTTTGTGTCTTGCTCCATTTATTCCTGAAGCTCTGAAAATTAGAGTTTTAAATTCTAAGTGCAAATAATGCTTTGGAGGGATATAAAACACTCCTAGTACTACGCTTAACACGCATTTGCAGGTAATGTGTTTTGGGTTTTTTTGGGGAAGTGTATGGAGTGTACCTGGCAGTGGATAGAGGGGCGTTTCTGAAGTTGGGTACAAAGAGGCTTCTGGGAACACCCAGCTGCCGTTATTCCCAATTTGAGCTGTGTTCCCTCCCTTTGTAAGGGAGCCTTAGAGAGGTGAGGGAAAAGAATATTATTAACAAGGTACCGTCAGGAAAAACACACGGAAGAGGAATCAGTCTGTTAAGTTTGTTTTGATTGAGACATTGTAAGATGAAGCTGATTTTCTGCCCTGCTTTCTCTCTCAGTCCCAGCTTAGGTATGTTCATTTTGTCTGGAAATTCTGCTTCTGAGCCAAGTCTTCTAGTCCTCCTCCTCCTCTGCATTCTTTGGGATGCCATCTTTCAAAACAGTCTTGCTGTGCACGCAAATTGTAGAGTGCTTTGAGTGTTGAAATCAACTTCCTATTAATGCAGCTGATTTAAAGATTTTTCTGAGTAACTTACCTGTTATAGGAGGAGCAAATTTGGATTCAGTCTTACCGGATTTCAGAAGATACATGTTTTTTCACTCGATGCTTTCAGGGGGGTCTGTGTCTTGAGTGTCACTGGATTACAGAGCTTTACATTCTTGCAAGTAGCTCTTCTCCAGATAATTCTTGAAAATATCCGTGCAAGTGCATAGAACTTGGTTCATGTGGAAAAAGTGACTATTAAATAGTAAGCTAATCTTAAGGAAGGAGGCCTAGTGTAATGTATGTTTTAAATACTGATCTGTAGGCAGTGTTGCAGAGCAATACTTAGTTGTGAACCAGGTGTAACGCCTTGGCAAAGTAAATGTTTTATCAGATAAAAATCAGTATACAAAAAAAATCACTGATGTGGTGTCTTAATTTAAGCCAGTAAGTGGAGAAAAATAAGTTGAGATTGTTGTCAGATCAGTGGGTATCACAATTTCTCTAACTGTACTTCCATTGCTTGTGGTCATGTATGAGGTTTAAAAGTTAAATCCACTATTTTTTGCTTTAATCTTAATATTCTGCATAGCATTCTGAAGCATATTAACTTATTCCAGCATTTTCAAATTTATTCTTAAAAGGCTTTTCAAAACTGAACTGAATACAAAAGTCTGAGGTCATGCCTTTTTTTAGACTTTAGTCTGTTATATTGACCGTGAATTGGATGCTAACAATTTCTTCTTTGACAGCATTGCAGAAATTCAGAAAGATGTGGAATATCGACTGCCATTCACTGTAAACAACTTGACAATTAATATTAACATGTAAGTAGAGTGATATCTTTCTATATGCACATCTTGAACATTAAAAATGTTCTCAAAAAAAAGTAGTAATAGAACATAAATAGCTCCCATCTCATAACTAATTTCAGGAACTATAACCTGGATTTGCATTAATAGTTGTAGTGATATGAGTGGAAGTAGTTCTGTACAAGATGCGGATGCTCAGCTGAAAGCAAAACTATATTTTGCTGTGCTCAGCTCCTAAGATACTCGCGTGTTTTTAGTTGAAGGTAAGTAGGAGAAAATGCTTGAGGGTTTCTGATTACTTGGAATCCCCTACAAGTGAAAATAAACTTAATTAGTAATTTATTAATCTGCTGTAACTCCTACTACTGACTCTTACTCCAGTGAAGCTTCTGGATCATAACTGAAGTGATTTGTTGTAACATTTCCTATGAATTTACTTGGGGGGATGCTTTTGCTCTGGCAAATATTGATGGTATTCTATTCGCAAGGCTTTTATTACTTTAGCCTGATAACTTGCCTGATATTCTTGCAGGTTACACTGCATTGTCTTTGTAGTAATAACATTTGTATTAGAAAATATTCTCGTTATGCTGCAGCTTTTTCTTTTCTTCAGTTATGTCCGTGGACATAATTGCTTCATTGTTATACTACAATTTTGCCCAGTAAATGCTCTCTTCAGTTCTGTGGAAGTCTAGTATTCTAATCTGTCTGACTTCTAATTTTGTAACTGAATAATCCTCTTGTATGCTTCACTCTATTTCTCCATAACGCTTCTCATAGAAAAGTAAGTTTATGTAATTAATAGTACTTTTTCTTTGCATAAGAAGCCTTCTTATGCAAACTTTATCATGGGATGTAGCTGTAGTAATGGTTATTCTTGTATTTGCAGCTTGCTTCCACCTCAGTTTCCTCAGGAAAAACCAGTCATCAGTGTTTTCCCACCTGTGAGACATCATTTAATGGACAAGCAGGGAGTATATGTGACCGGTCCATTAATAAGTAATGTATGTATAATTTGTATCTTCATATATATCTACTGTTAATAGCAATTTTATTACATGTCATACTAGATTATTGCTAATACTTCTGGTAAAAAAGACTAGTTCAGATCCTAATCCCTCTCAAACTATATTTTGAGGGGTCTGAAAACAAAAAATCAGTAGTGTTCAGTATACTACTATTTATTCTTTTACTGCTACCATTACTGAGTTCAGTATTCCATGTATCTAAAACTATTTTAAGTTATGATGGCTTAGAAAGTTTCTATCACTTTTCTTGTTAGTACCAATAGCGTAGTTCATGTTTTTCTAAGCTATTCCAAATAAGGGAGAAGGATGCTTTAAGACTGTTCTGTAATGTAGTTCTTTCTACCCTAATCCTGTTAGAAAGATGTAAAGGTTTTAGCACCAATATGCAGGATTTTAATATGCTGTAGTGTTTTTTTTCTCTGCTAACAAGGATGTGGTAGTTTTTTTGAGTTGTGGGGTGAGGTTATGACTTTTTCAGAATGCAATTAATGATGCTTTTTGTCTCAAACTTAAATCTTGATTTTTTTTTTAAATTTTTTTTTTCCCACAAATGTAACTTGGTAACTGAGGTGGTAAACATGGTTTTTTTGGTTGTTCATCAGAAATGTTATACTTGATTGATTCTCCATTGATAATGGAATATACAAAAGACTTCCTGTTTCTGTTCAGTTCTGGGTAGCTTTATCACTTTATTTGGAGCTTGTGTAATAGCTTACAGCACTGCCGTGTGGGTATAATAAATAGTCAAGTTCAGCACGTTTTGGAACTGTTGGATTCCAGGAATAATTTTTCTTCTGCATCTTGCTGCTTTAAGTTTTTTGAGGTTTTTTGTTTCGTTTTGTTTTTGCCAGTTTACAATGCACTCAGATCTTGGAAAAATTATTCAAAGTTTACTGGACGAGTTTTGGAAGAATCCTCCAGTTCTGGCTCCTAGCTCAACATCATTTCCATAGTAAGTATCTATAAACATGATGAATGGAACTATGTGTATTGACTTACATTTTTTAAAAAGAGATGAAACCAAGTATTAGGAGGGCAGGAACAGGAATAATGTAGTGGCTTATTGGGAGACATAGATTCCCTGCCCTTGCACAATTTCGTGTGCGTGCTTGATAGCATGATTGTTTTGAGAAAAAACACTAGATTTCATTGGAATTACTGTATCAACATGCTGATATAACTTCTGTTTTCTTGAAAAAGAAGAAATGTTTACATTCAGATGAAATCTTGAATTTGCTGTAGATCATGATCTGAGCAGTTGTGTTTCTTCATATTCTGTTCATAATCTCCCTGGTTTAGAGACAGCTTCTGTTGCACAACTGTGCAACAGAAATTGTGCAGTTTAAATAGTGGTATTAAATATGCAAAAGTGGTCTGAGACATTACAGCTTTATCAGTACAGCTATGGTTCTCATGGCTGACAATGGTACTGGGTTTAGATGCAGCTGCAGTCGTGAATTTAAAAAAAATCCTTCACGTTATTTAGAAGTAATTATGTGTGTGTTGCCTGAACTGTTAAATGCTATATTGTAAATAAGAACTAATGTATGACACAGATGCGTTTCTCAGGACTTTTAGATGGAAACAATTTAAATTTATGCTCTCACAAATTTTTGAGAAGTAGTTTTGTTATAATTATGAGTGTGTATTTGGCTGCTCTAGAAGATTATAGTTTAATGGAGTTGTATCTTATGTTGCAGTATAAGACATAAAGTAGACTTACTACATTGGAAGTAACAGAACAGAAAATGCAAATTTTATGGTCTTTCAAAAATTCAGTCTTATACCTTGTATGTGGTCTAGTAATTATAATTCAAATGATAAGAAATGTGCTGTAAGCAGTTGGTTGCTCATGGTCATGGTTTTTGTTTGTTTGTTTTTAGCCTTTTCAACAAACCAGCTGGAATGCCTTCTTATGCTCCTCAGGGGTTTCCATTTCTTCCTCCATACCCACCTCAAGAAACAAACAGAACAATGGCAGCCGTGCCTGTTGCTGAATCAGTTTCTACAAGCTACACTACAGACAAGCCTGCTGCTCCCTCTTACGGCTTGATTGCTGATCTGCCACTACCTGTTCCGACAGCAGAAGCAGCGCTTCAGGTCTGTGCGCTGAGTTTTGCCGCTTAAGCTATCAGACACTGGGTATAAGTTCCCGCAAGGGCACACAGGGCATTGCCGCAAAACTCAAGGGAACAGTCTGAGTGACTGCACTTTATTGTTTTGCTGGTGCTAGGAAAATGAAACTGTCGTTCTGGCTTTGATTAAAAGTTTTTTAAAACAAACTTCAAGTTAGAGCAACAGGTTTGTCTTTCTGAGTTTCAGTGAAACTAGTGTTATGCTAAATATCTTTGAATATACTTTTTTTTTGGAGCTGCATTCCCCCATAGTGCAGCTGTGACTGTTTCTCCAGCCACAGAAAATGAGATCCTTTTCTCTATATAGGATTTCCTGCCCAGAACCTATCAGGTGAGAACAATGTGCAGTCTCTAGCCTTTATGTGTAGAGTATTTATTTCTCGGTTTCATGCTTCGGATAGCTTCTCTTCACGGATATTGTGTACTCACAAACTCCCCCTCACTGATGCACTCTGGAAGGATTTTTTTGAATGTCCTCCAAAAACTTTATATCTAAATGTTTAGTCTTTCATCAAATCTTGTCTTTAGAAACAAAAGCTTTCTTCATCTTGGAAAACACTTTTCTGGTTTTGTAGAATTTAAAATTTCTACCTTCTATAAAGACAAAGGTTTTTTTCCTTGTCTAAAAAACTTTTTTCCCCGTGGGATTATAGCTTTAAAAACCACATGAGAGAGATCAAAATGTTAATCTCTTTCTCTATTCTCACTTCCCTGAGTTATACTCCTTCTGTGTGTTTTCTGGGTCATCCACCTGTTGTCAAATGGAGGACATAGCAAGACAGAATTATTTTCCTCCAAAATTGACTCATCTTTTATGGCATGCCACCCCAAACATCCCCAAGTATTTTGTTGCCATGGTTGAGTTGAGACGTCTTCTGTTTGGAGACTAGTGCTACTGCTTCTCACTGTTTTTCGTACTTTTCTTGTTGCTGGCAAATACTCATCCCCGGTTTTGGATTAATCAGTTAAATATCAAGAAATTGCTCTTCAAAAATCTACTAAGCATTTCTAAACTTCCGTTTAGGTTGGCCAGAATGGATTTACTTACAAGATGCCTGATGTTCCTGATACATTTCCAGAACTCTCAGAACTAAGGTAAATTTTCAGAAGGTAGCAAAACTTTCCATGGTCTTTAAAAAGCAATTACTGCTAGTCTGTATCTGATTTTTGTCAAAAGTCTGTATATATCACTGAAAGGTATTTGTAGAAATTATAAATAGGAGAACTACCACTTACCAAAATTGTAGAGTCAGAAAGTAAGCCAGCCTTGTATTCAAATGTGCTGTTTGATTAGGGTTTTCTCAGCAAATTCAACGCCAGGAAAAAGAGCATTTATTTTTATTTTTCCTAACTATCAGTGTTCTTGCTGTCTTCTGGGGCCTCACCAGGGACTTGATTTCTACTAATACAATAAGCGTAACTTTTGAAGGAGGAAAGGGAACAGGGAAATGGACTTGAGACTGGTTCACGAATGGACTACTTTGTGAGCAGCTCAGCATGTGCGGGGGGGGTTGGGTTAGATAAATCCAGGTGGTAAATGTGCCAGCTGTCCCAGTGTAAATCACTTCCACATCTAAATACCTCATACATGTATTACACTAATATTTTCATCAAAAGCATATCTTGTCACAATTCAAAAAAATTGTATTCATTATTGTTCCCAGCAATTTGCTCAGATCTAATGAGACAGCCTCCTTGATCAGTTATCTGGGATTGACTAGATTACAAATTAGCTATTGATTCTGAAGGGGTCTTGGGAGATTGGTTTCTTTCTGATCTCACATCTTTATGGTGGTATCATAGTTTAGTGATTGAAAACTCTGTCCTTTCAAAAAGGAAAAGACCTTTGGCAAGAAGAACTTTGGGGGGTTTTTTGTTTCCCTTGACACCTTCTTAAGAGCCTATTTAATTTAGCTAGATCAGCTGTAAATTCTAGCAGCGTCCTTATTATGTAGCAGAAGGTTAGGGGACTTGGGGGGGAAGTGTAATTTGTTTAAACAAAGCATTCTAATCAAGTTTGGTCCTTCCAAGAAGACCAGATTAAAATTCCATTATTCTTCTGGTGGTAGTTGTGTTAAATCACAAATGGTATTGCTGCTGTTCTGAGTAGCTCTACTGGGTGTAGGTGGCAATGTTTTGGTAGCTTGGGGGCTGCACAGGTGGCCTTTGTGAGAAGGGACCCAGGGGCTGCCCCTGTGCCAGACACAGACGGCTTGGCAGCAGACCCACTGCAGGATAGCTGAGTCGATCAGTGAAGCAAGTGATGCCTCTATGAAAATACATTTAAAAAAGCGCAAACACTGCAGAGACAGTAGGGATTGAGGGGAGGAGTCGAAAAGTGTGAGAATCCTGCAAACACCAGGGTCAGAGAAGAAGGGGGAGGAGGTGCTCCAAGTGCCAGAGCAGATATTCATCTGCAGCCCATGTAAGTTTCGGAAAAGACCACAGTAGAACAGGTATTTCCCTGTAGCCCATGGAGAGGACTGTGCTGGAGCAGATATCCACACTGCAGTCCATGGAGGACCCCACATTGGAGCAGGCAGATATGCCCTGAAGGAAAGTGCAGCCATGGAGAGCCCACTCTAGAGCAGGCTCTCCTGCCAGAAACTACAGCCTGTGGAGAGGGACCCATCCTGGAGCAGGGGAAGAGTGTGAGGAGGAAGGAGCAGCAGAGACGAACTGTTATGGACTGACTGCAACACCTGCAATTCCGCCCCCGCCCCACTCCCCATGCTGCTTGGGGCAAGGGGAGGTAGAGGAATTGGGAATGAAGGAGTGAAGTTGAGCCTGGGGAAAAAGGGAGTGAGGTGTTTTAGTTTCTTTCTCACCATCCAGCTCTTACTATGATTGGCAATAAATTAAATTAGTTTTTCCCAAGTTGAGTGTGTTTTGCCTGTGATCATAATTGGTAAGTGATCTCCCTGTCTTTATCTCGACCCCCTATATCCTGTTGAGGAGGGGGACTGAGAGAACAGCTGGGTGGGCGTCTTGTAGCTGGCCAAGATCAACCCACTATAGTAGCGTTGAAAAACACTTTATAGGAAGTAGGGCTTGAAATGAGAGATACTTTTTAACACACTGCTTTTTAAGCTCACTGCTGCAGATAGTAGAGCTCACAATCCGGGAGAAAGGGGAAAAATAAGTTGTGGTCAAGTGTCGTGTATCTGTAAAGTCCCAGTAAATGCCTCAAACTTCCGACTTTTGGCGGAAATGAGTAACTCTACACTAAATGTTTGCTGTTAGCTTTAAATGTGCTTTCTTTCTGTTTGAATATAGTATATCGCAGCTGACCAATATGAATGAGCAAGAGGAAGTGTTACTGGAACAGTTTGTGACTCTACCACAACTGAAGCAAGTCATTACTGATAGAGATGAGTTAGTGAAAAGCATTGAAGAGTTGGCAAGTACGATGTCAAAACATTAGCATCTGTGGCTGTGTTCTGCGAACTGAATCCTTTAAAAAAAGTAGTAATAGTGACTTTATTTTACAGAAAAAAACTTGTTGCTGGAGCCTAGTCTCGAGGCAAAAAGACAGACGGTGTTGGATAAAGTAAGTGAACAATAAAATCTTTTTCAGAAATATTAGTTGTAATATTCTGTTTTTTTCTGGGGGAAAACATTCTTTTTCTTCTTCCTTCCAGTATGAGCAACTCACACAGATGAAAGCAGCCTTTGAAAAAAAGATGCAAAGACAGCATGAACTTAGTGAGGTATAATCTCTATATCATATTATTCTTTAAGACTATTTCAATAAAATTGAAGTTTTGATTTGTATCTTTATCCATAAAGAATATTCTTCTGGTTAAACTCTAATTTTATAGGAAATAGATTCACATGAAGTATGAAATGAAATGGGATGAAGTACCAAACAGTTTGAAAGCAAAACAGTGTTGTTATTGCACTACTGTTTTTTTGGGTTGGGTTTTTTTTTTAAATGCTAGAATAGAAGCAAAGTTGGAAGAAGGGAGTGTGGTGAGCATTTAGAGCTGTTCTTAAGTACAATCCTGGGTCAAACCAGTTTTAAGAATAGAATGATTTTTAAAGAAGGCTTTTTTAACTAATGGTACCCATTCAACATAATGAGCTTGTAAAACTGTACCAGATGAAAATGATTAAAACCATTGCTTTAGAAACTTAAATTCTGTGATTCACTGGGTATGCTTACCTTGTTATATATGCTGTCAAACTTCGCACATTCTAAAGCGCAAATATGCTAAAGTCGTTACCTTAGAAAGCAGTTTGGGGAAGGAGAGTAATTGCTTAGTATGTTTACCAGGATATGCGTTAAAAGATGTGACTTCCAATAAAACAATTTCTGCACTGAAATCTTCAGTATTTGCAAGACTTTTCACCTGAGAATACAACAGTCCATCAAAATATCCTGCATAGTACTCGAATTTCAAAATGCTCAAAAAGTAACAAAATACGAAATAGCAAGCAAAAAGTTACGTGACAGCAAGCTGAATTAATTTCATTGGTGATCTAAATGAATTAAATGTTTCCTCACTTGAAAATCAAATAGTGATGTAAATTGGCTTTAAAGTGGGCGGAGGTAGTTGGCATTGAGAAACTTTCTGTTTCTGTAAGAAACCACTTAACAACAGGACATAATACCCCATTGCTATATTACCTTTTCTTTTTTCTAAGTTAGATTTGCTGATTCAATTTAATGACGGTTAGGAGGCTGAGAGTTGGGGATTTGCAGCTGGATTTTTGTGCTGTTTTTCCACATACGCTGTATCTTCATATATTGATGTTCACTGTGCACTACCTGGTATCTCCTGTTACTTCTCCTTCAAAGTTCCAGACAAGTCTTTTTGCTTGTACTGTGGGTGAATTTTAGTCATCTTTTATTACAGCAAACTCTCCTTATTTTGCACAAGATTAATTTAACAGGAATTTTCTGATTACATTACAGTTTTACAGTACGTAAGTAAAATATTTTTCATGGGGTACATGAAGGGTAGTCCAAGCATCTGAAATCTATAAATATCTTAATTTTGCAGTTCTAGCTCTATACAGACTCCTACTGAAGATGTGAATCACGTTCTGATTAACTGTCCAAACATATTAGAGGAAAAATAATGCAATTATACACAATAAGCAGAAATAAAGTTTGAGGTTTATAAGAACAGAAGAATGAGTATATTGGTTTAGATTAGCAGCCCATCTACTTCTTGAGTAGGTGCTTTTTCCTTTCCTGTCTTCCTCTCCACAGTCATTTCAAGGGTATTTAAAAGCTGAACAGTAACGGCTTTTTTACCTTTTTATACTTCTCAGGTTCACTACTGACTTTGAGTTTCAAAAGTAGACCCTATTTATTGAAGATGCTTGAAACATTAGTTCTACTCAGAAATCATGCACTCGAGAATCTGTCAGATTTCCAAGTTGGATGCTTTCTACAGTGTAGGGTAAAAGTTGAAAAGCTTTATATGTTTGTGAGAATGATTGTGAATCAAGACCTAAACTAGCAACGCTTTTCTTACATTGAGTCCTTTCTAGTTTAACAAGCTATGCTGTTTCTTGGAGATGAAGCTTCATCTGGTCACTTAGGCTTTTATGTAATAACAGCGCTCTATTCACGTATCCCATATTTATATAGTCATTCATCTTTCTTCTTGGAAATGTTTTGATGGACAGTTTAATATTACATAGCAGTTTTTATTTTCTTAGAGTTGTAGTCCAAGTGCTCTGCAAGCCAGACTTAAAGTAGCTGCTCATGAAGCTGAAGAGGAATCTGACACTATTGCAGAAGACTTCTTGGAAGGCAAAACAGAAATAGATGACTTTCTTAGTAGTTTTATGGAAAAGAGAACGGTATGTAATATACAAGTCATTCTAATCTGAGAGATATACAACACATAGTGAATAAATTTAAGACTTAGAGTTTGAGCAGTCCTGTGATACAGAACAGTGCTTTAGTAAGCTCCAACAAAAGAAAAATGTATCCTTAAGTGTCTTCAGTCTATTTAAAATATTATCTGCATTCTGAAGGCACATACTTTTAAGGCAGGAGTGCACAGGTCTAGTCCTGTGTTGTTACAGACATTTTTGTGCCATTTTCGTGTATATCCTATATAGATATAGGGAAGATAGCCACATGGACGATTTTAAATTTGGTAAATAGACATAGAATGACATGTTGTATTAAGCAACCTTAATGTTTAATTTATTAAACTTCTTAAATTAATTATTCTGTTGATGGCTATCACCAAATAAGTAACTGAGGTTCAAAACCCACCATTCTTGCTCATTCTGTGACAAGAGCAACCTACCAGGTAGTGTACCTTTAAAGATGGCTAATAAATGCATTTAATAACATAGGAGACAATTCTCTTCTCTTGTAAGCAGTTGTGGATGGAATAATGTTACGAGTATAGACAGTTGTTCAGCCTGAAGCTTGGAAGGGGAGTGGTTCACAGGGTTTTCCTTTTTTAAAAAGCCTGCAAAGTATCTAAATCATTAAAGAGAAACTGTAGTATGCATTATAAAAAATTCCTTTCAGAATTCACTCTTTCTGTGTCTTGTTTTGTAGCTCTGCCACTGTAGACGAGCCAAAGAGGAAAAACTTCAACAGGCAATAGCAATGCACAGCCAATTTCATGCTCCGCTATAGGTAAACTGCTGTTTTAATATTTGTGGTGAATTTTTTTTTTTTTCCTTACAATTTACCTCATTGTCACACACTTAGAAATTGCTAACTGCAAATGGATTTGTTACAATGCTTAGTGTTCTAACAGTGTTTTCTGTGGAAATCAAGTATGTGCTGCATCTGTTGTTAGCTGTATTTAAAACATGACTTTCTAATTATGGAAATTTGTCTTTACAGACTTCCTGCAAACTACACCTGCCAAGAGAATGAGTGAAAAACCCAATAAAGCACACTTTTAAATAACTATTATTTGCAAATAAGCATTTCATCTTATGTGGTTGTATTTATAGAAGAGATTGTATACAGAGTTGGGATGGTTTTTGTACAAATTCGAATGTTTCTTTATATTCTCATTATATTCTCATTGTACTCAAGAATCCTTCTATTGCAATCTTTGCACTAATTTCTTGTATTTATTGTTGATAGTTCTTATTATATTAAGTTCCTGCTGCTATATTTCATTCTTCAGAGATTAAATATCTAAACATGTAATTTTGACTAGCTTTTTACATTTTTATAAAAACGTAATTCATATCTTTTGTATTTTGAACTTTAAACATAGATTTGGCTTAATCTCTGGAAGAGTTTGAGGTAAATGGTGATAGGGCTTTGGAAACTGAAGAAGTTCATAATTTGAGATTGTCAGTGGATTCACAAGCTGTCTTTTCTTGAAGCCAAAATGTTTCAGAACAAGTTTTTTACTTTTAAGTAATAATACAAAACTAAGTATAGCCTGTGTTGTGTTTTGGCTAAGTAGATTTGGATTAAGCAAAGGATATGTTGGAACAAAATTATATTGGAATCAAAATAGAATAAATGATCTCTGTGTAGATTTGGTTATGTTGCTCAGTAGCACCGATGCACTTGATTTCAGGAGTGGCTTGGTACCTACCACTGTAATTAAACACAATTTTCAGCTAGCAATTTCATTTTCATATTTGTTTTTACTTAAATGAAAAATAATCAGGTCACCTCCCAGTTTCTGTTTTATGCAATATGAATATGTTCATCATGTGAGGAACTCAAAAGCACTTTACAAAAACTAGTTCTGAAGTTCTTTGTGAAGTAGCAGTTATTTTTTCTAATTTTAAGGAACAAAGAAACTAATTTGGCTGGAGTTGCGTAGTGTGTTATGTTAAGGGCGGTGATAGAATTTGGAAACGAGACATAATTCTGCCCTTTAATTACTGAATCTTGCCTCTGGTTAGCTGAATTTTTTTAGGATGGGAGTACATCTGGTGAGAATAGATAGGACCAAGTGCACTATTCTATAGGAGAAAAATACGCCTAAATACATGCATGTATGTTCTCTCTTGCTCGTGCAAAAAGACACATTCTTTTTCTTGTCAGTGCATTAGGTTTTCACAGAGACAGTCGAGTTCCAGAAGAACAGAAGGAATTGTACAGTTCTGGGAGATAAATAAGATAAAGCACTGATTAAGTAATCTGTCAGGAATCCTGTTTCTTTCTTGTCAGGAAGCAGTCTGGAGATAAACCTCTTAGCCACGACACTGCCTCTGTGTTACCTAGATAGGGTCACAGAACATCACAGATTCAAGTCTCAAACTAAAGCACGTCAGTCCAAGCGAGTTCTTTTCTGTATCACTAATCTTCACTCAGTCCTAAACTCGATGCTCTTCTAGCAAAATGCAATAAGGTTTTTCTTCTGAATTGGAGAAAAGCGAGTAAATTTGGAGTTATGAAAATCACGTAAGTGCAAGAAGTCTGTCCCACAGGCTAGTGAATCTTCAAATGGGGCTTTAGTCTCAGCCCTGTCATACTTTACACTACTGTGGTTGTCTGTCTTAAGCTACTGCCTTTCAGGGCGAGCAAACTATTCACTGGTATTTGATGGGATTTTTCTTTGTAAAGCTGGTCCAAATTCTGAGATTAGATATCCCAATCAAATAGAACTATAGTCCAAATCAAAGAAGATACTTAGGTGCCTGAAAAAATAAACAGGTTGTAAGTGCCATGGTTAAGCAATAATTTTAGAGTATCTTCTTGCAAAAACACATTTCTACTGACTGTGCATAATACTCCTTGTGTATTGACATAGCGCTTCTGCTCATATGCTAACTAGAGCCCTAATTAAAAATGAGATCACGTAGGTTTCCAAGTGGTTCTGGACTTGGGTGTCTGAGTAGTGTGATTTCTGCAGCTCTGGAGAAGAGTTAGATTTAAGCCATCAGTGTTACCTTTTTGGCAAACTCTGTCTATTTTTGTCCCGAGTGAACAAGTTGTTTTGGATCTTTTTCTGAGTATCCAGCTAACGAGCTTAAAGACTAGACACACAATCCTGAACAGGGCTGCTTTTTTTGTTGTTGTTTCTTCCTTGTAAGCATAGAAAAGAACAGATGACCAAACACCCGGTGTTCTTCTTGAGTTGCGCTAGTATCTTCTTTATACATTTTATAATGGCACGGAATGACAGACTTCTATCCTCATCTGCCTCCTCCTGTTGAATGTTATGTGGTGTATTATGGTGCTCTACTGTGATTGAACTCTAACCAGGTCACCTTCAGGGGATTTGCTTTCCAAACTAGTCAAGTTCTGAACACTTCAGCTTTTCCTCTTACGTTACTTTTGTGAGCAAATTTACAAATTCAGGACTGCTCCATGGAGTCCTGATGATAATGGAGGAGAGTCTAGAAGAAAATGTCACTGTTTAATGCAAGTTCTTAGTACAGTGTTTCTTGTTCATATGCAATAAGAAAGTTTAATGTCTTCTCTTTCCTCCCTTTCTCTCATACCGTTGTTCCTATTCTTAGAATTTTTCTCCCCTATTTTTTAGCCCCTTCTGCAGTCACAAACCCATCCTCTAGAAAAGAAGCACAGAAGTCTCTGTATTCAACAGTGGTATGCTGGGTTAGCTACAGGCATCCTGTCACATGCAGGAATGGCTAGCCTGTTTCTGGCCCTTAAAGGACAAGCCAGCCTGCTGCTGCTTTGTTTTTTTTTCTTTTCTTTTAGTCCTACACTGGTTGTGCCAAGGTGAACTTTTTTCCTTATAGGTAATCTTCATACTTTCACCAGATGGCTTAGTAGAACACTGGTAACACTCTGTCAGAGTTAGGTTTTTTGGATTCTAGCACACTGGTAGTTCACTGTTAAGCGCATTCCTTACCTTATTTCGCGGACATGTGGCATGTAGGTGAAATCCAGTTTTAAGCAATTCCCAATGAAGTGTAAGAGAATGGCAGCTGCTGTTCGATGCGTATTCTAAAATCTTTTGAAATGTGTCAAGTGAACTCTTAAGCAATCTGGAATAATAGGGTACATACAGTGACTTGTTTCTGGAGATCCTTGCACTGGGTCATGCTCATGGTGAGGTGTTCTGCCAAGTGGAAAAGTGAAATAAATGAGCAAGAAATACAAGAGTAAGGAGGTGGCTTGTCTCTGGTCTTGCAGTAGTTTGGAGTGGGAGTGAGGGTGCATTCTGTATTGTAACTGCTAATTGAGTCTGGGTTTTGCCTAATTTTAACATCTGATCTTACTGCTAAATGTTTTCTGTAGCTGAATTTAGGCCTTTTGTTTCTCCCTGAGTCAAGTGACTACTTAAATCCAGAACTGAATTCTCCGTATAGCAATTGTAACTAATGCTATTGCAGACCAGAGAAATTTTAAAATATAAGTCTGAAATTAAGTAGGTTTCATTTTAGGGTGATCCTGTATACAACTGGTATTAATGGTACATTCTGCTGGAGCTTATAGAAGAAAGTTTTTCTAGATTTCACAGTGTATTTGACATGCTAATCTTTCTGAAAGACACACATTGTCAAGTAAATACAGTTATGCTAGCCACCACTACAAGCAAGAGACTATAATTAAGTTAGTTCTAAGCAGTATCTAATGATCTACTGTAGTTCTGTTGTTTGCTCTGTACATACTGCTGCAGGTTTGCCACTTTGGACCTTGACCAAATGCAGAAGTTAGAAATCTTTTAGTCTTGTTTCTGTCCAAGTTCTTACTACTCCTTTCAAAGACTAGGATGAATCTTTCTAAAAGAGAGATTTAAGAGACCTTCAGGTAAAACTGAATTAAAACTCTGGCAACAAAGTTAAGTCAGTTATCACAGCCTTATTGTGTACATTATTCTGAACAGTAAATACTGTAACGTGTTAAACTTAAAAATAAAGGCTTTGGGATTTTTAATGTATCATGTAATTGTCTAACTTACAGATAGAGTTGGGCATTGCAGGACTTGTTGGGTGGATACAGAATTGTGTTGGAAACATGCAGTAAGCTACTCAAGGACACACTTTTAATCTTTGTAGTGATTTGAGCTTTTCCTGTTTAACCCTTTCAACAGCAGTAATTCCTGTAGCCACCTTCACTAAAATGGGCTTTGAAAACCCATATTGCATCTCTGCCTACTGCTTTTGTAAATGCCTTGTTTTGGTCAGATACCTGTAGAGATCAAATTTATATGTAGTAATAAGCTACAAAGAAAGCTTGTATATCAATAATAAGGGAATACCTTAACATAAAGCACTGTGTTCTTTAGTCTTTGGAAACAGAATAAATTAATCTAACCTTGGCAACCAGCAGACTTAAAAATGAGTCCTTGCCTGAGTTCAGTCACAGCGATTCTGGTGGACCTATAAGGTTTCATCAGCTTCTTTCCAGAATGATTTATAATAAAAGACCACTAAATTTTATTTTAAGATTTAACATTTGATTTGTTTTGCTGATTCCAGGTGCTTTACTGGCAATTTAAATAATACAAGTAAAGTTGAATGCTTATTTTACCTTTCTTTCTCAATGTTTCTGGCCTCTCTGAGTTCGGGGTTTGCTGTACGCTTGGCCCTAGATCTTTGGCAGATTTTTCACTAGTCTTAGTACTGTGAGAGGTTGACCTACTTTTAACTTACCCCACCACATGTTCCTCCTTCCCAAATGAATTGTCAATGACTTACCTCTCCTTGGAGGATTTTTCAGTCACTGTGATGTTTACCTGTCTCTGCACTACAGAGTGCACAGGTGACCAGCCAACCTAAAAGCTACACTCAACCTTCAGCCTACATGCAGAAGCAGCCCATTGCCTCGACTATGATGTTTGTGATAAACTTGAGGACTCTGTGGGCAGATCAGGGCAGCATCCACATAAAAGCATCAAGTTAGCGGTCAACAGTGACAAAATGCTTATCTTCATTGCAAAGGCTACTTCCTTGTTGTGCTAGGCTTTAATCGTTACTAGTTTGTGTCATTAAACATCTTTCATGCTATATAAACTGGTGCTCTGGCTTGCCCCTGCCTTCAAAGAATGTGGTTGCCTGCCTTACTGCTAATTTTACAAAGAGCTTTCCTTCCCTCCCTCCCTCCTTTTACTTATTTTTTTTCTTTTCCTCTCCTTACTTTTAATGATATCCTTTGGTTTCAGTTGTGTCCTCCAACTTTTTAGTTGTATTTCTCAGCTTTTCAGAATCCATTACCAGTTTACCACTTCTGTTTATGTCTTGTATAGAGCTACCAATAAAAACAGCTAGTGAATACATTTTCTTTCTGTTCTTTAGATGGTGATCTTTTGTAGAGAAAACTTCAGATGTTTGATCCCTTCAGTGTCCTTTAGATGCACGTTTTCATACTAAAGAACAGCCTGAACCTAGTGAGGATAAAATTACACCACAGAAATCTGTAATGCTCTTCTAATCCTTTCTTTTCAGCAGTTTAGTTACGTTCCTCTGTGTTCTATTTCAAATTGGGCTTATGCCAAATTTGCAAGGATTTGCAGCAGAGGGGAGATCCCCACAAGGCTACAAGAAATCAATGTAGTTCATAGTGTAGTCTTCTCATCCTTTTTGTTTTGCATTCCCTGAAAAAAAAATAATACAGGGGTGTAACATGCTCCCATATAATTAACTCAATTGACAGGAGCCTCAGTTTTCTTAGTTATCAGTTGTAGATTCCTCCACAGCTTAAACTACTGTATTCAAGTATCG
This sequence comes from Fulmarus glacialis, assembly GCF_000690835.1. Lineage (NCBI taxonomy): Eukaryota > Metazoa > Chordata > Aves > Procellariiformes > Procellariidae > Fulmarus > Fulmarus glacialis. The sequence continues at coordinate 19,379 of NW_009202181.1, forward strand.
AAGTAGGGAAGACCAAAAATCCCTTGATCTCGGTGACAAAGTGGCTTTTGAGTAAGTGAAGAACTATATTACAAAAATTCGGAAAGCAAACCTTTGTTTCATTCACTGGTGTGAAATAACGTAACACTAAATGACCTAAGTGTTTATTTGAAAGTGTTTCTCAGCAGGCTAATAATGCCACAAATACATACATTACAATGAAAACAGTAGTAGCTAATGCAAAATTCCAAGGACTGAAAGACACATCACAGAGGGCTGTTAAGTAAAGGCTTAATATAAAATGTTAGTATGTTAATATTTTAGTTGTAATGCTAGTTACAAGGAGTTGCATAAGCGACATGAAGACAGTGCTTTGAATTTGCACATATTGTTGTTTCTGCATTTATTTCTAGACATGTCTAATAGGACACAATACCATCATACACAATTTTACATTTTAAAGATGTGCAATAATACTGCCCATTTTCAAACTCATTTTTAGGCAGAATATTCATGTGGGTTTTTTTCATTGCTGACTTTACAGCATGTTTCTTTAGTTTGAGAAAACGCATTCAAAATCTCCTTTAATACCATAAATTTTACAGGCTATGTTCAAAATATGAAACATTCTTAAAAGTACAATTAAAATCAGGGCTTTATTTATTAAAAATTCATAAAGATTAAAAAACAGAAGGCTAGATTCTCAACAGAATATAAATTATAGCTGTATTTATTTCAATTGAGCTACAGTGATTTATCAAATTGAGGATCTGGCCTTTCCAGTATAACATTAAGATAAATCTTGCTGTTAGGAATTGAATTATTTGTTCAAAGACAGTAGCTCCCTTAAGAGGATATTAATAATACTGAAGTTTACCTACTCATTTTTTAATAACATAAGTTCATAGAAGAGAATGAAAAGCCATTCTGTAAAAGCAGACTGAATAATAAAATCTAAAGCTTCTAAATTGAGGTATATTTATATAATTTAATTCTGCCTGTACGTCTGTATTTGAAGAAGTAGTATGAAATGCAATCAAAGTAAACTTACATTACTACCACTTTGCTTTACTAGAGTTCAGTACCACATTGTCTCCAAGCAGGTAAGAGCAGCCATATGAATTATATTTTTAACTGCTTGCTTTAATTAAAAAACAAAACAAAACAAAACAAAACTTGGAAGAATTACATACTGATATGGAAGCCTTTTTAGTGAGTTTCAAAACATCCCAAATTTTAAACATTTTTCAGTGGTTTACTTCCGTACCTATGATTATGAAAGCTATTACTCCTACTCTTAAAAACTATGAAAATTCTTAGAGAGAAAATTTGTAGGAGATTAAACTTTCTGTTGTGGTGAATCAGTCTTTTTCTAAATTAGCACTGCCGTGCTCCGTTCAGGTTGGCAAATACTAAGGGAAATTTTGTGTGAGGATAAAAAAAAGCCCTTGGTTGTGGTTAGTGTATTTTGAACAATAAAATTTGGAAGAAATACTCTTTATAACAGTTTTTTTATGGGCATAACCTTCCTTTAATTCTGAATTTGGAGTGGTGCTTTCATAAGTGATTTTTATAAGTGATTTTGGATTCCCTATTCTCTCTATTGTATATGTACCTCACTCCCACTCAAATAAAACATTTTCAAGTAGGAATCAAAATAGGCTGGAGAATTTGGAGTCTTACTACCTTTAAAATTTTACCTTTATATCTTACGTAGGCAGTTTGGAAGAAGGGTAAGATATAAACAATCAAACTTGAGAACAAAACATAAAAGAGTTGAGTACAAATGGGATGCATTCACATGCAGCAGCAGCAGCTGCTTACTAAAGGATATTTTTGCAGGATCAAAGCTGTCCCCTAAGCAAGCATGTCCATTTGTTAGTTTTACTTTGCCGTAAAGGATTCTAGTAGGAGAATATGCAAAATAATTGTTGGAATTCAAAATTTAACACCTCCCATGAAAAAAAAAGTGCAGAATATACACAATCTGTCTAAAGGCAAAAGAGCTCTACAAAAATAAGTTTGACTGATTAACCAGTAAGGCTAACGCTAAGGAATCTTCAACCTTGTCTTTATGTGTAAGAGAGTACTTTGGAATTTCACGTCTTTGGAGAAGAACTATTATTTTGTACAATAAATAATTACGGAAATTTACAAAGTAAGGAATAATTATGTACAGCATTGATAAAGTTAAAACAAATACCACATTGGCTTAACTAAATATAGCAGCAGATATTACCTTTCTTTAGCATTATGTCTTAAAACTAATAATGGCTTGTTCTGCTTAGATCTTTACTTACACAATTGCACAGTTCCCTTTCTTTGGATTATTTCTTTAGGCCACAGACCACTGTCATTCTTCATTTGATGAAAAGATGTCATTCCAGACTGTGAAAGACTCAACTTCATCTGGATCCTTGCTGTTGTGAAGGTGTTTCAGACTGCCAGAAATACAGCCTCATCTGAATCCTTGCCACTGTCTTCACTAGGCAAGCAGCCACCCCCACTTGGGGACCTACAGCTTAAGTCCTCCACACCAGACTCCTGATCACTGTTAGCCGAGAGGTCAGGATCAGAGCTTTTCAGGTTGTCCTGTGTCAAAATGAGGGCAGAATCTTCCTCATCCCCTTGTGAAGGGCTCCGGGATGGGAATGATTTTAGATCGTTGCTATACTCCTGGGGAGTGTTAGCTAAGCTGTTGTTGGAAGTAGAAAGCCCGAACTGTTTGCTTTGGTCTTGTTGCTCACTCTTGACTTTATTACCATTTAATTGTGATTTCTGAAGGTTCGCCAGTCTCTGAAATACAGGAAACAGTATATATTATATGGGTACATTTAGGGCCCAGTGATCCTCTTAAGTGTCTTTGCCTTTTTAAAAAAAAATAAATAAACTGAGTTCAGAGCCTAACCCAATTGTCACCCTTTAAAACTGCCTATTTGCATTTATGGAGTATGAGAAGTGCACAGTTTATCACAAAGTAATGCTGAATTACAGCATCCTTCTGAGTTATAATTCCTTTCAAGTTACAGAAAGATATAAAATTTCCTTCAGGAGTAGTACTTGTGTACCAACACAGGTGAAATTTTATCCCTAAAGAAAAAAAGTCCACTGTTGTGTCTTAAATGCAAAACATTCATAGTAATTTATGTCAGAACTAAGATGACGACTGAACATCCTCATGCCGGAAGAGGCTGTAGGATGTACGGGACTGCGCAGTGTATGGAGTTGGGTTTCATTTAGCATCAGTTAAGTCTGGGACATCGAGATCAAGTGTTTATTACCTCTCCCAAGACTTCCAGCTCTTCTTCCAGCTGCTGAGTTTCTTCCTTCACTGCCATCAAATAATCAGTAACTGACTGTCGAGGATGCAGCCCCTTTTCAAAGCGGTTGTACATACCACTCCAGAACCTGGAATTGACGGGAAGGTCAGCAATTTTCTCATGTGGTGAGGTGGCCTCAGAAGACTTTAATACATGCTTTTTTTTTCAGACACATGTTGTCCTAAATGATCCATCCATGGATTGTTCATTATTAGAGTGCATACACGTAAGTTCATTGAATATTTGGTGAGATTTATGGTTCATTTGCCTTGGATCTGTCTTGAAGAAGCAACTCTGTGGACATATACAGCTTGAACCAATTCTGATACACAATAGAAAGAAAGGTGAATGTACCTTTAACTTAGCTCACATGGCTGAGGGCGGTTCACTGAACGCACACTTTTGCTGTATTATTTTCTTGTTCTATACTATGGGCTTTAGAGCAATGGTACCTATAAACCAGCCAAGATTAAAGACAGTTTTTCATAATCCTAGTTCTCAGCCATTGTTTAACTTCCCATGAAGTCAACTTTGAAATTCTGTATGCTTGGTTTTGTCTGGGGCTGGCGGGGTTTGAGGTGCAGCTAGTTAATTGGTTTTTTCCTCCTGTGAAGAAGAGTTAAAAATCAGGAGTAAAAAACAGTATGGCATCCTGTTCTCTTAAAATTTAAACTGACATTTTAAACTGGCCTATGGAAATTGCATGAAGCATATACGTTGGCAAGTTCTCTTCCTGTTCTGTGGAATTATTTGACAAACCTTAGTTAAACAGCTGAGTTGATTTTTCATTTTCAGGAGGAAAGGACTCAAACTTAAGTCTGTAGCTTACTCTAGCACTCCTCCTGTCTTCCGTCCTCCTGGCAATACATGGCCACAGCCAGAGTATGTAAGTAGTTCACCAGACAGGTTAAGTAACAGAGAGACCTGCCCTCAGCTGCAGCTGTCCAGCCAAGTAGCTGACAGATATTTTTGGAGCACGTGCATGCTCCTTGGTAGTTTATTATTCCTACCCCAATAGTATACTATTTAAGTCACATTCCCCCTTAAGTTTATCATCTGATAGCTCATGCTTGGAAATCTTTACGCACCCAAGTAATTCCATTAAAATCAACAGGATTACTCATCCAATGGAGGATCTGCAGTATCAGTACTTCTTTTATAAATCCCACTATCCTAAACAATACAATTAATGACTATTTTTAAATTGTTTTAAAGTGGATGTGACTTGGAACAGTAGATGTGAAATAATTCAATTTCTGTCATTTAGGATATTTATTGAATTTTTAACAGGTGCTTTTATTTGCACTTGGAAAACAAACTGATCGGTTTTACTTAAATCACAGTTTTCGTGAATTTCTATTCAAGTTCTCCTTAAGTTTGTCAAGATTAATGGCACAATTAATTACTCAAGTCAGAATGTCAATAGTAACATTTCTAAAATTATGATATTTTGTTACATTTTGAAAAAAACCTTAAATATCAAGTAAAACTGTGCATACTTAGAGGTATAACAACAACATGGGGAAAGTCTGCTTTTTGTTTTACTAAACACTTGTTTTAGCAATGAAACCATATGATTTCTTGAAATGTCCCTTTTTATTTTTGACACCAATTGATCCAAATAAACATCACAAAATCTTGGAGTGGAAGAAGTTGAAGCAACTTTAAATTTAGAAACCACAGACAAGAACAGAGACATTTCTCAGTGGAAGAAGTGAGTAACCATGAAATTAGGACACACAACTATCAATATAGCTTTAATCTTAAGCTTCTTTTCAGACTAATACTCCGTTGTGGAATGGTGCAGAGGTGTTGGCTGACTATGAGCACACAAGGAACCAACACATTGCATCTGAGACTGAATTTACTCTCTATAAGCTACCTTATGGAACAAGAAATACTTAAATACAAAGGCACTCTGTTCTGTACTAACACATCCTACAGTTCTCAGTAGCAAGTGATACTACCTACTTGTACAAGAAGTTGCATGGAGCCATCTGTGGGCGCAGGGTCCCTTGGGTTTGACTGTGGTCTGATCTGTACAAAGGATTCAGGTAATCACAACGATTTTTCCACAAGTGAGCCCACAATGAATATGTTCGTTCTTGGATTCTGGAAAAAAAAAAGAAATAAAAATGTATTACAGTCTCTACTACAATTCAGGTGTAGGTAAAGCTTAGATGTGACATTCTAGTGCTCTGTACTACTCGTTTACAATCAGCTTTATACTTCCTTAACAGAATTAGACTTAAGTTATAAATATAGAAAAACAGAGACCCATATTCCTTTGTTGGTCACTAAAGGCAAAATCCAATCCATTTCCCATAAAGCCAGAGCAGCTGGAGAGAGAAGGTGAAGAGACTGGTTCCTTTGTGAGATGGAGAGGATCACTTCCATAAAATTAGCTTTCAGACCGATCTCTACACCAAAGGGATCCCCATATTTAAAAGCATTCCTACGCCATTGAGCTGCAATTTCTCATGCGGTTAGGTCTTGGGATTATGATGACCCGTGAAGGTTTTGATTTTAAATGGACTGTGGCACTGAGGCTGCTCTGCGTTTGAGCAGTGAAAGGGACCAAATGGCAGCAGCAAGCAGAAACTCCCACCTCCCTCTCATTACTCCTGCTGACATGATCAGGATGCATGAGAAAAGCGGTGGGTGTCATGATGTACCTGAGGAGCCAGGGCCCAGGAAGCAGATACGAACATCAACACTGCCAGGAATTATGTTGTTATCTCTGTTTGGGCCTGAGGGCAGGTAGATTGATTTGTAATTGCTTTGGGGCCAGCCAGCAGAATGATAGTTTGCTGACTCAGTCCTAGGGAGGGCTACCAGACAAAACGGCTGCTCATAAAGAAAGTATCCGAGAGATCAGGACTAAAGTGTTCTGACATGAGATCCAAAGACAGGTTAAAACACAGAAAAGCAGTGACTCTTAAACTGCGAACTTAACCAGAGTTAATACCATCTTGTATTGGAGCTACAGTGACAGCTTGCCTTGTATGTTGTTAATGCTGCAATAAAGGTGGGGCCACATGGCTGAAGGGCTAATGAGCTTGCCAGTTTTCACTAATCCCTGTCACGCACACCATGGATTACATTCCCAGCAGAGCCACATTGCAGAGGATCAACTTTTTTTGGTATTAATCAGTGTTGCCAGAAGATGACAGCCAAGAAGTCTACACTGCACCCCGTGCCTTACGAAAGCACATACATGTAGACTGGCAAGTGTCTGACTCCTCAATACATCACCACCTACAGACCCCACATTTAAATATGCTACTAAAGAAAAGACTGTCGTACTTCAGCTCTCGTCTCTCCTTCTGGCTGTTACACAGGAAATTCCCAAACTGGCAAGAATAGATATGATGCTGTATGTGGATGAGGAATCTCTCATTGAATTCAAAGGCACAAGGAAACTGTTCCATTAATTGCCAAACACACTCGATGAACTGGTCAATAACAGGGGATATCTCCTTCGGATCTCCATCTAAATTGCCATACCTGAAACAAGACAAGATACATTCAATTATAACGTGATATCCTCTAGGAAAACCGAATTCACACTAATGAAAACAAACCCCTCACTTTTAGTGTACAAGTTACACCATAGGCATTCATTTCTAAAACCTCAACTACTAGTATATTTTTTTACTTACAAAAATGATGGAAGATTCATGGAGTAGAATGAAGGCAGAAGTTATCAAATACAAACAAGAAAAAAAACTTTTACGGGTGTCTTGTTGCCTTACAGCTACTAACAGCTGGCTGCTGCGTAGGCATCTTTTAATGCTATCAGTATAAAGTTATACCACAGTAACGTAGGTCATCATAAGAATGACTGCAATGACTTAATGACAAAAACGTATTTTAGACAGTTGCTTAATGGCACACCATTCCCAAAACCAGAAAACTGAGCAGGAGGGGAACAGAATAACCTTTGCAGAGAACAGTTTAAAACTGCCCTCTCTTGGTGAAATTTTTAGGAAGTGGGAAATGTTTATATGCTACTGTAACTGTCAAGTGAACATCAAACTTTCTGTCTATAAAAGTGTTTCTTGGAACCACTTGCAATGAAGAAAAGGAGCCTGAAAATATAAAACACATAGAAGTAAAAAATATTTTATAAGTCTACATAATAGGAAGAAGCATTTTCAATCATTTGCTTTTCTAGAGAGTGTGTGTACAGATATATGTGCGCATATATATATGCCAGCAGAGTGGAATTCCATAAACATCTAAAATTGAAACTTCTAATTCTACTTTATTATGCATCAAAGAAAATATAGCAATATTGTACTGCAAACCAAAGCTATCAGTGGTGATTACATTTCATAATATCTTTCACCACTGATAATAAAAGACATCTGAGAGTAGCATATTAAATGTAGTAATTCCTGCTAAAAGGTGGTGTGGAGCTGCACGGATTTCCTGAAAGTTCTGTTGTGTTTTTTGAAACTAGAACAAATTTATATTCAAATCAAGCAATATAATGCAATTAAATTCCAATATAAACATTGCATTTTTTATTTTTAGAGAAACTAAAAGAAAATACAAGGAAGAAAGAAAATGTGGATATTTATCCATGTTTAAATACATAAAGTCTTCAAACATTTTCATTACATTATAGCATTTACATAATGCATGTACAAAATATCGTGTCCAAATAGATGACTTTCCACTTTGCTTTACCTGATGTTTCTGAACAAATCCTACCGTTTTCATTAGAACAGAGTGTAATAGGAAGAGTGTATTTTACGTAATAGATAGACATGCCTAAGATTAAGTACTGTTCTGGAAGACGTAGACTTTGCTGAACAGGGACTTACGAGGGGAGTCTTGGCACTACTGAAAGGTCTGCTGGAGTCCAAAAGGATTTTGCAAGCCACATACATACTACTTTTCTCTCACATGGGTCTCTCAATGCTCGTAGCAACTGCAAGACTCAGGATTCCCAACAGCAGTCTTGGAGTGCATATATAAGAAAAGACTGATACGAAAATATTTCACTTTGATTTTTCCAGGCAGCTAAATTATATAGTAGGAGAAAAGGGTATGACGGTTTCCTGAGGGCTTTCTGTTGATATGCTTTGTAACGCAACAAGGAAGTAAAATTGGAATGGCAGCGGGTACTGACTACGTAAAAATATATATAGAAAAACCTTGGCACCGCCTTACCTGTGGTTAAATTTGTGACCAAAGGAAACCCAGTCTTTTTCAATTAACACCTAAAATGAGAATACTGCATTCAGTGTTGTGGAGCAGAGCTGACACATGTTGAAGCAGGCAGATGAGTGGTGTAAACAAGCAGTACGGGAATCCCAGTTAATTCTTAGAATAAGCAGAAAAGTGACAAGCAAGAATGATGTAAGCAAGCAGTATTAGAATCCCATAATTTTTAGAATAAGCAGAAAAATAATGAGCGATGAGCACTGCTGCCAGCTCAAGAGAAAGTAGCACTCTTCATGGATGCAGACAGGATGCTGGTATTTCAGCACAACTTCAATTAGCTTGATTCATCATTTTCTAAAATAGAACCTAAAAATGTCTCAAACATCTTTTTAATGTGTGACCAGTAACTTGATAAGCATTCCTAGATGCTTTAGCAGTGCTGATTTGCTTGGGAAAGGAACAGATTTTCCAACATAGCTGCTCATTGCAATCTAATGTTTAGGGAGCACACACTTCTGACACTCAAAACTTCACTGATCCCTGAAAATGAATACAAATTCTTGCTTGCACGAAAGATACTTGGGCTGCGAGAAAGTTTCTTGGTCAAGGTTAGGAAAAAAATAAATGGGTGCCCAACTGATCCCCACCTTTGATAACATTTCATACAGAAACTGGGAGACTGTAACTTGGACAGATAAAAACCTTCCTTCCTACTTAAAAAAAAAGGAAAAGGTATATTTAAGGAAAGTTTATTTTCCATTAAAACCAAAGATATTCATTTTAAATGATGCCATAATACTTTATTCACTCTGTGAAAGAGAACCTGCTTACCATGAATCCCTTCATAGTTCTGTAATATGGATCCAATAGAAGGCTTGCTACAGAGCAAACCTGGGCTGTCCTATCCGAGCCATCAGAGCAGTGAACAAGCACACTCACACCTTCCTCAGCCACAGCCTAAGGATACAGAAAAAGTCAGAAATTTCACAAGCAGGGAGAAAGGCAAAGGTAAGAGAGGAACAGGGAGACAGTGCAATATAGAGAGTATTAATTTGGAAACTGGGAAACCTTGTTCATTTTCAATTCTGCCACAGAGTTCTTGAATTATGTTGAGTGTTATTCCTCTCATTTGAAAAGTCTTAGTCTCATCCCATCCCATGCAATACAGCGGTTGCAGCATTACCTGTTTATGCTCCACTATAGGAGGATGTGGGATCCGTTTCAATTAAAATACGTCAGTCTGTCAGAGCAGACAACTACCTAAAGCAGATTCAGATGCAGTTAATGCTCTAACTCACATACCAGCAATAGAGCAGCCATACTTGCAATATGGCTCTTAATTGCTCATCTTGATGGTAATGTCAATAACGGCAACGTCTGCTTCCGATGCCAGCGCTCGCGTGGATATTATTACAGCACACTGCATTGCACACTGATGACATACTTCTAAAGGTTTGAGGGGAAGCCTGTGGTAGTGGTAAACTTCCATATCTAATAAGCAAGACTGTATCAGTATCTTCAATGTAAATAGCTGGGGAGAGAGTATCCCATTTTATACATAAACACATAAAGAAGAGATCATACTAAGTCCTCCAAAGTCTGGTGTTGCATTATTTTTGGAACTTGAGGGTTTTTTTAAAATTCTAATGGTTTTGGCCTTTGTCATTTCTAAAGAGAACTAAATTTAGAAAGTAGAGAAGTAAAATAGGTTAGGAAAGATACTGCTTAGAAAAATAAACATTTAAATTAAGTTTGGGCTTAATAGGGAATGAGGAATAATAAATTATCTATGTTTATCTCAAGAGACAAGTAAATTCTACCAAAATAGAACCCCTGTGGGCAAAAGACCAACAAGTGAGAACTGGGAACCGTACAAATAAGAACGGGTCAAAAAGCATGTCTGAGGAGGCACGAGGCTAGCAAGCATACGGACAAAGAATAAATTTTTTTTGACAGTATTTTAAGACTAGCCACTGGGGAAAAGTTGGCAAGAGCTAATGTAAATGACCTGATTTGTATAAGCTAATGAAAGCTAGTAGGGCTGGGAGAAATAACAACGTGCATTTATCCCGCAGCTGCTGTTGAGGCAAGAAACTACAATTGTCTGCTGAGCAGGAAGAAGCAAAGCAAGAGAAACAAGCAGTTACTGAGGAGGCAAACCCATGAAGTTTTATCCATATAGTGGTATGTGGCAGGTCATGTGAATAAAATGGCCTATAAGAAATTGTAATAGTAATCTCAAAAATAAGGATTGAAACAGTAAAAAGCAGAGCACAAGGAAGGGGGTAATAAAATTAAAACTACTCTTGGTAGATGACAAATATCTGCATTACTTTGGGTGGGATTAGGAGAAGAAATTTCTTATCAAAGCCAACAACTGTTTTCTGAAACAGTTTTCAAGTATGTAAGGGTAGAAGCTGCTAGAGAGTTTGGCCACGGTAATACACAGGAGTTGGTTTAGGAGGTGAATTTAGTTGGTCGCTAAATAACTCTGAGGGGATAACACAGTAGTTAATATTACTATATTACAACTACCATGCGAAGAAGTAGTCCTCGAACAGAAACCTTCAACAAAGAAAATGTCTAGAAACCAGTGGAGGAGGCAGGGGAAATAGGGACACTGCTGGGGAGTAAAGTAAGGACCGTCAAATACCTGGCATAACAAGATACAGGCTAGTAGAGGCTTTAGTACATTTGAATTCTTTGGTGAAAAGTACACGAACTTTTTTTTACCATATAAGCAAAATGTCCACACGACAGCACCTAAGAATCGTCTCTCCTCGTATATGAAGCATTGCAAGATGGGTTTTTTTCAGATACAACGTCACTGAAGGTAACAGAAGTTACCCACAAGCAGAGAATTTGGTCCTCACTTTCTGTATCTGGTTAGTCCAAGTTTTGTTCTCATTTTACACACTTTACCTTTGCAATAAAAATGCCAGCATCCATAATGGCTTTGATATGCTTCAGCCAGCCAGAGTTTTCTAAGCCCCACAGAAAGTCACTCATTGAAGGTGATTTCAGCTCACAAACTGCAAAATAAGCTACATCTTTAATGTACAGTAATTATAATCCCTTAAGCTTTCACCGACTGTTCCGCCTAAGAGTTACCTCTTCAGATATCCCCCGTGTAAAACATTCACCTTTCGAAAAGAATGGCTACTTCACAGTCAAACTTCACCGTTGAAAAAAAGCACATATTTAAGAAACGGGGCTGGGTCAAATTTCACCCAATATGTTGACATAAGTTAAAAAGAGAAGCTGTTACAAAGCCTGTTGCAAACAGTTTACCAAATACATCCTTCAGCACAGATTTTTCAAAATTGTGTTGGGAGCAAAGTTTTCAAACCCCTGAGAGGGGATCGTGTATTTAATAACGAGGGCTTGGAAATAGGAAGCATCCGATTTTTGCAGCCGGACAGGGAGAGAGCCCCCTAAATGGTGTCACAGCCTCCTATTCCCAGCCACATTTGGTGGTGAAGCTCTGTAAGAGCAGGCCCACCAAACCCAGCCTTCAGCATTACCACAGATGGTGGTGTTTGAGTTAAAGTGATTCACTCAACAGTGCTCCAACCCTGAATGAAACCTTATTAAAACTTCACTTGTAGTCAGAAAGTATTCTGATGGTGAGGAAAAGCCATAATTCATCAAGGAAAATATTTTCTTGAAAACTTTCCAAGCTCTATGCTGTGTTTAAAGAAAAAAAAAAATCTACCCATTTTTACAACATTAAGTTTCTATCCTGCTATATCCAAGTGTCTATTTTTAATATTACAGAGTTTGTGACATCGGAAGAAAAAAAGGGCAATCAAAACTTAATTCAGATACCTCGATCCAGCAGCAAACAAATACTTAACAGTAGTTGGTGCAATCTATTTTCAACAGTGAGATACTAAATTCACTCCATAAATAGACTACGCATTTATTTTGATCCATGCAGACTTACACTGTCTTTTAAGGAAAAAGATATTAACCAGTGAAACTCATTTAAGGAATATGGTGAAAAATGTCATGGTTTTTACTGAGTTAATGTATGATCTGTGAATTAATAATGTCTTAGTAGGTCTCTTGTCCTCTGGAAATCTTCCAAAAGACTCAGTTAATTATGGCCATTACGACCAGTGGCATAACTTTAGTTTCCCTCAATGTAATTGGAATTTAATTTTACAGGCCAAAGTCAGAGTTTATACCACATCTGAACGTATCTGACTGTCTTAACTCCATTTAATTCAGAGTCAAAGTAGCCTAATGTGTCCATACAAAGTCTTGCAACCTTTCTACATAGGGCATCTTCCAGATGGTTATTTTAAAAGTCATTTTTGAAGGATATTTATAAAAATGCAGAGACAGCAGCACTGAAAGCAAACAGCTTTTCACATGATTAATGCTCCTGTGCAGATGGAAGCATGACCAATTAGTAGCTGAATTCTGGCTGAAGCTGCTGTCTCTGTTTACAAAAGCCCAAGGTAAAGCTGAAATAGTGCTTTGCTCATTCCCACTACCAAATTAGAGTCAATGTTTACCGACCACTTCACTGAGCAAAGTTCAGACTGGCCTAAAGGCATACACTGTGTATTTCACATGATTTTGGCTACCGATCTGGATCTTAATGCTGAGTTCAATTATGAATTCCATTATGAGGCTTATCCTAAGGGGAAAAGGCATTTCCATCTCAGCAGAAAAGGTACCAAAATCATGGAGAAATAAGACTTGCTGCACCCGCTGTGTGGGCACAGGAAAATCAAGAGCTCCTGGGCGAAGCTCACAGCAATCCAGCAGTGCTCCCTTCCCCAGGAGGGGAGGAAAAAACAGGACACATGGTGAAAACTGCCTCTTCCACCAGCGAAAGTACCAAAGGGGGATGCTGGACCAGTTCCCCCATTTCTGGCAGGATGGCGATAGGTAGAGGAAGGAATAAATGCTGTGGGCCCAACCCTCAGGCTCTCTTTCTGGCTGATCTGTCACTGACATCCAAGGATCAGAGAGCTGCTCTTACATCAGCAACGACTGCTCCTGGTATGAGGGGAGGAGGAGCTCATATTTGCTGTTTAAATACAGACAGGGAGCATGTGGGGTCATCATCTCAATGCACAAGCAGCGGGGGTCAAGTCTTAGTTGGCCCCTGGATGTACAGCAAAGCTCACCCCATCACACATGCCAAGCAGCAGTCTCAGTCAGCCCTTGGATCTTCACTGAGAAAAGTCCTTGTGCAACATTTCCTTCTAATATTAAAAATTATTTCAAGGAGGTTGTGCACGGGATCAAAATCATCACAAGGATCTTCACATACACCTCTCTCTAAATTAAAAAAAAATCAATACTATACTAAAGCAATATGAGGCAGCAGAGAGAAAAGTAAAACTTTTTTTTTTTTCCTGGAAGGAAATTCCAGCATGTTGAAATGCATTTTACTTCCAGAGTACAGTCAAATCTCAACAATTTTTCTGTCATTTTTTCAATATTCTTCTGTCTCCCATTGTCTGAATGCAAATGTGAATTTTAGATCTAAGAAGGGCTTACATTTTACATGACGGGAGAGCTGTGCTCTGTTTTCAATAAGAGCAGTTTATGAAAACCAGCAATAAAGTGTGATGCAGGTAAACCAGTCACTCTCTTCATGACTTATTTTTACTTAATTCCTTGGTCTGAGGGTCTCAGGAAGGAAAATAGAAGGATTTCTAGTTTGCTACAAAGTCTTGTTTGGCTAGGAGAGAGGCCAGGTGAATAAACCTGTCCCTTTATTTGTTCAGCTTAAGACCATCAAAGTTAAAATAGTGAACAACCAGCCGGGCTGCATAGGATGGTGCTGTTTAATATTTTTGAGCCAAAAGTTTGTGAGACAGGCCCATGGCCCAAACTGACATGTAACAAGGTAATTTCTAATGCATTTAACACTTCAGGCTGCTTGGGGGGCATAACTTCTTAGCATCTACTTTTAAATGAGCCATATGCTCAAAACATCTCTTTTTTTCATAGGTCTTATGTTTGCTATGTTGAAATCTCATATTTAGCGACCTGGCTGATAAGATTAGAAATTAGAGAAGTTAAATCTGCGATTTCAAGCACTTGAGGCTTTCAAGTACCTTTAGTTTTTTTACAATCTTATGACTTTCAGTGTACGAGCACGGGCAGAGCGTCAAGAATAGCTAGATCAAGCTGATCCAGGAGGTGACAGAAGGTGTTGATGATATACATCAAGTAAATACTGAGACTCTGTGGAGTGGAGTGAGCACTATTTACTATTTGCTTGTTAAAAATCAACAAGCTGCTGAGGGTCAAGAATGGCTTATTTATTCTTACCCTTTTCCCAGAAGGCCTCTAAAGAGTAATGTACTTCAAATATTAAATGGCAGTACAGATGTGCTCATTTATACACTGGTAAGTATTTATAAAGCAATTATTACTAACTTCCATGGGATTATGAAGGTGCTGAATGGTTACACCCATTGACTGTGAGTTTCATAAATAAACCTGATGTGACATGCTCTATACAGGGCATGAGTAAGTTTCTATTAAAATTCACTGTCTAAAATGCAGGACTACCTTACTGACCACATACAAAAATTAAACCACAGGTTTTCTGAGCTTAAAAAAAAATTTCCTGTATTTTCCACTGCATCAAAGTCAGCTATAAGTGACTTTCTTCATTATACCATCAAACTGTAAACTGCGAAGGAAGACGTAGTAGAAGTAAGGTGTGTTGAAGTCAAATGAATTTTGTCATTAAAGTAAACGATATCTGGATTTCACCCACGAAACAAGGTGTTTGCACAATTAGGAAATCACCACTGCGATGATGCTCCATTGCACGAGTCCCATTAGCCAGCAGGCAGCTGCATGCAGCACACCAGGCAGAGGCCTCTCTTCATACCCGTTTTCACTGCTGCTGATTTCAGAGCTGTTACCCTGATTTGTGAGACAGAAGGATCAAATCTCTCCTCTAGTTTTCAATAAAGAAGAGTATTACCTTCAAGCATTTTCTGCAGACTATTTCTCATGACATGGATGTTCTCAATGCCTATGAATTGAAACTTGATGTTGGAGTAGTTGTCTTCATTTTCATACCCCTTCCCTGCTGCTCTGTTTGCCATTGCGTTGAGCTGAAAAAATTAGGGAAAATGGGATGAAAACCAGTAGCAAACAGATTCTTTTCAAAACAAAGCTCGTGGTCTACTGCAATAAATCAGAGTGATTTAAATCAGGCACAAATAAGAAGCATTTATCACAGTGTCAACACAAGGGCTCAGGAATCGGGGATCTGTTTACAGCCCATTGCAGGGCAGTGGGTTGCTGAGGCTCTGACCTCTATTTCACACACTTTGAGTGACACTTCATTAGTGAGGTTAGGCACAAAAAAACACAGCTTATGTAGGGCATGAAGGTTTTAATTTGTTTTTAAAAGGGTATTCTGATTTTATTTTTGATCAGCATTATGTTTACTAGCAGAATATACCCAGGAGGTGGCAGTGTCTTACCTGCCATGCCACTGTTTTATGGCATATGTACACTATAATGTTGCTCAAATTACTGTGTTTTACTGCTCAAATAATCCAAAAGTTGATACAGCTTCCTTCTTTGAAGCTTGGAATAATGAAGAGAGAGTTGGAGTAGTTTTTCCTAAGTTTATAGCATCTTGACTTTAGTTGTGTAAGACCACAAAAGATTTGAATTGACAAAATTACCACAAATATTTTCATCTGCAATGCAGCGCTATCAAATATTTTGCTGTGCTTCAGCAAAAAATATGTTCAGCTGGAAGCTGGAGTTTTGTCTTCGAATCTGTTACTTGCTTCCTGGCATTGGAAAGTCCCTAAATGCTTCTTTAGTTCAGTTTTCCCAAGAGTAAAATTAAGAGGTTTTTTAATGCTTATTTTCCCCCCTTTTGAGATTCTTGGGGGAAAGGAAAACTATCTGCCAAGCCCGTTATGCCAAATGTTGATCTCTGGGCTGAAAACTAGAGCTGACAGAAATGAATTAAGTACTTTTACTTTATTACCCTATCTATTTTTTTTTTTATTTCCTGTAGCAAAATCTCATGGTCCAATAGAAAGAAATTGTCTTTTTGCATGAAGTCCCTGCTCTTCTATGAAATACATGCTGTAAGGCTGGGGAGCCTTTGACCTTCAGAAGAAATATGAAGGCTCCAGAAGTAACAAAGTGGCCCACGTGGCAGAACCTCCACAACTAACAGCTTCTGCTCAGGAAAGATTTAAGAATTAAGTAACAATGGATATTGCACATCCAGACTGGAGGGCACTAACAAAGCTTTTGGAGAGACCTTATGAGGTACCAGTTGGACAAAAAATGACTCGTCTTCATTGCAATGAGAGCCAATGCTCACGAAAAATCAAAACAAAAAGTATCTCTTAGGCATTGCCTCAGGGACAAGAGGCTATGCAGATAACTCCGTTTCCAGTTTATTTCCCGATATTGCAGGCAGTAGTATCGATTTGTTGCTTCTGTGGTCGCTTCTGAAAATCGCAATAATATACTGAAGTATACTGAATATACTGAAGTATACTGAATAATATTCTGAAATATACTGACTATGCTGAAGTATACTGAATAACACACTGAGTTATCTGAATAGCCTCTTGTCCCCGAGGCAATAATTATTATTACAGGCTAATGGTATCATGGGATATACAAGAATGTGCCTCTTCCTGATCTCTTCCACCCCAAACACACATACTCCTGATATTCAATTTTAATTTGGAGCCAAATGCATGCAATTGAATAGGATTGATTGTCTGCTGCCAACTTATCTCCAACTAAGACGAACAAGTCTAGCTTTTTTACGTCATATATCAAAATAAGTTTCCATGGACCAAATTTGACCTCTTAACTTTCAAAGGAAACCGCTAAAGACTAAAAGCTTTTTATGCCATTATAATTTCATTTTAGATACATAAGCAAACAGACAGGTGAGACTGCTTTTCAATTCTTTTATTCTGTCCAATTTAGTATGTGAAGATAGGGGATTTTTTCCCATCTTCACACTTTCTAGCGCATCCATTCCCATGAGCAGAACTTGGCAATAGGAATAGGTAGTTACATTTGTGGACCACCATTAGGAATTGAAACAATGCATGCATTTCATGATACGACAGAAGGAACCATACTCTAAGATAGGAACCTGGGCAAAAACCCACCATTTTTCATTTACTTAAGTCTTGTGTAAAATTTCTTTTAACTTGTAGTATGCAATTCAGGAAAAAGTGCAGGCAAAAAGAAAATTGTCTGTCAAACAGCAGTCTGCTGATGTTTTGACTATCAATGAACAATAAAAAAAAGATAGAGCCTGTGAACAGCATGTCCTTTAAGGACAGAGTCCTCAGTGTGACTTGCTAGGAAGATATAAATTATCTGCTGAATCCTAATCTTTCGCTTTTGAAGTAGACATCAGTGTTCTAATATAAACAAAATGAAGCAGTCTTTCTCTGCAACAGCATATAGCTTCAGGAAGAAAGATCTGTACGCATGAGTCTAAGCCACCACAAACCCCTGAAACCCTAAATGAAAATCATCTAGCCCATAACTGACCTAATCCTCAGTACAATAAATGCTATTAACTGTCTCTGCCACAGAGCAATTTTATTACAGAAATTCTTCATTAAGACAGTCTGAAATAGTCCTCTTTAAAAGCAAATAAATACAAGGTTAAATTTGCAAGGCTTTCTGACACTCATTTATTTTAAATATTGTCAGTTGCCAAACTTTGCAGCTGCCACAATATTTACTAACAAGTTTTCCACATCACCTACCAAAATTCCTTAAAGTTGCTCTTAAAGTAGTTGTTGCAAAGCTCTCTCAGTTGTGCCTGTCCTCGCTTAATCTCAGTGAATATGAGGAGACAACCTCTAAAGCGAACAGACCTCACTTGCCAGATTTCCTGGCATCTTCTTTAATGTGGAGAGTAACTGAGTCCTGTCTTGTTATAAAGAGTTATAGAACTACAATGAGGTTGGTGAAACCCTGGCACAGGTTGCCCAGAGAGGTGGTAGATGCCCCATCCCTGGAAACATTCAAGGTCAGGTTGGACGGGGCTCTGAGCAACCTAATCTAGTTGAAGATGTCCCTGCCCACGGCAGGGGGGTTGGACTAGATGGCCTTTAAAGGTCCCTTCCAACCCAAACTATTCTATGATTCTATGAACTAATTTATTTTACTCATAAGCAGTAAATTTATATTAGCTTCTTCTGTAAACACATAGAGGAAGGACAAAATGAAGAAAGACAGTAGCCTAAGCAAAGCTCTGCATATGGTCATCCTGGTATATTTAAAGGAAGTGGAAACAAAGCTTTCTTCCGCAGCCAAAGCTTTTGTTTTGAAGATTATCAAGCGCAATGAGGGACAGCATATGAAGAGCACTTGGGAATGCTGAATTCACTGGCCCGTCAATATTCATCATCTTTGCAAGGAACCAGTGATGAGAGAAGAGGCAGGTAGTTTTTTACCTTTCTAGAGCAAAGGGAAACTTTGCACCAGGCTCGATAATTTACCTTTACATTTGTTAAAGGTTCCCTGAGGAATGCCAGGAACAGCTTGCACTGATATCTATCACTTCCTACATGCTCTAGATTTATACATGCATTAGGAGCTACAAAATTAACTGTAACAGCTGTAACAAGGCTGTATTTGGCACCTGGGATCACAGGAGCTTTAGAAAATCAGTCCATTCTTGCAGCACAGAGATAAGTAGGAATCTATGCATACAAATTTCTTCACATCAAAACTTTTTTTTTCCAGAGAAGTTCAATGAAAACAGTTTTCATCTGCTGACTGGCTCCTGAAGAAGCCAGTGTTGCTGGAAATATGCCATCATACTGATGAGCCATACTGAGCCAATTCCACTCTCCCAACTTAAAGTACAGGGTTTTTTCACCACACACAGGAGGTGTCTCACCAAAATCATTTACAAGAAAAGTTTACAGGATGGGACCTTCCATTATTACCTTGCAAAACGTCATTAATAACCAAGTCAGTAAGTCTTTAGTAATAAATCCCACCGATGAGCAACCTCCTTAATTAGGGAAGAGTACCAATATCATCAGCCAGGAAATGCTAAGCTATAAATATTATCACATACAGAAAACTGTTAAACAAGCATTATTTAGGCAGCAAGGTCTGTACTTCCTACCCAAAGCCCGCTCTGAACAGAGTCGTACCAATCCTTTCCTAGCACTCACCATGATTCATTTTTTTCAGGACCACGAGTAAGGTGGTACCATCCATGTCTTCCCAATAGAAAAGAGGGAATTGAAGGCCAAAGTGCTGTGAGTGCTCAGCACTTTCCCACCAGCCCCCAGGTCTTCAGTCAATCGCCAACCAGACAGGTTCCTTGTTTCTGCTCCAGCTCTGCCAGGTTTGCCCTTCCTCACTCCATTCCTCATGTTTCTCAGCTTTAGCCACCTTGCCCTTTCAGGCTCTGCTTCCTGATCTCAGGATGCTGAAACAGCTTCCTTGTTCCTTTTCCTTAAGCCTTTGCTCTCATTTTTCCTTTTCCCCCACTATAGGTCATCCTATATCTACTAGGGTTTTGTGGAGATTTGCCCCTTTCATTTCTTTTCCTTCACATGCTTTGGTAATTTCAGCAGGGAAGCTACTGATAGCGTAAGAAAGAACATATCCCTGCTCCCACCTCCAGGCACTGAAGCCTATCTAGTCCCCATCACCTTGAGCTGTTTGCTAGCATGCCAAATTTGGACACAAGTTTTGTTAGCTTTCATCCTCTTCTAGATCATTACTGTGTTTCTGCACAGTGTAATTTTTCTACAGCTTTTATCTTGGCCAAAGATTTTAGTCAATTATAGAGATACAGTGTCTGAGATCACTATTTACCATATTTCAGATTCTCTTTCAAAAACGCAGAAGTGCTGGAGATATTCAGAGAAAGTCTCCTCAGTTCTTGCAACCTGAGTAAATGGTCTTTCCCTCAGGTTGTTGAAATCTTCCTACTTGCAAGAGAAATCTTAGTATAAGATTTTAGTATAAGCAGGCAGAAGTTTGCAACATTACAAGCAACTGTAAATACAGTTTTATCATGGGAATTATTTTTCACTAGCCTCGTCAGTAATACAGTTACTGATAGCTCCTCTGTGTGTGGAAACAGTTACTATTCCAAGTTATTTATTTTTCTGTATCTTAACATTTTGTTAAGAACAAAAAAGAGAAAAGCTCAAAAAAAAATTCTCTAAGAGATAAAAATGTGGGCAAGGTTCCTAGTTAAGATTCCCCTGATAAATCCTGATTTACCTGTGGAGTTACACAAGTGCAACTAAGATAGAAGTATGGTCAATCATTTGGACTGTGCATCTTCCCTAATATATTCAGCCCAGATTCAGTTTTGCTATGCGTGAGAAATTTAATGTACTTACTTTGGGCCGAGTGTCAACAACGTATATGAAATCACTTCCTGGATTTGCTTTTCTAATGGCCTGGAGCATCTGTTCATCCTCAAGGCATCGAGCACTGAAGCCAGATAAAGGTTGGCTGCTTCTACATATGGAGGCCTGCAGGAAAACAAACAAACAAACAAAAAATCAACACAGTTATTAAGCAGAAATTATTTAGTATCCAGAAGCATTTACAAAACCAGCTCATTAGATGTTTGCATAGGTGTACAGTTACGTGGGAAGGGCAGAATGGTAAAATGAACGAATACATGTTCATAAACAAATTCATTTTTAAAAGGCAAGAAAATATTAAAACAATACAACCCTATTGGCCCAGGTCTAGTCTTGAATCCAAGTTTTAGAGCTATTTTAAATATAGCATTTCCCTGAAGTGGAATAACTCCTGAAAGGTGGTCTTTAGAGGATGTGATGAGTACAACATTGCAATGACAAGAACACTGATATAACATAAAGGATGGGTCCTTCTGCACCGTTGCTCACACTTACCAGTTATGATACTGATGACACCCAACTGGACCAACACCTACTTTACTAAACAGCCTGAGACACCATGAGTCTGGGAAACAAAAATGTGTAATATGCAGCTAGATCATTGATGGTGGTGTATTTTTAGCACTGCCTCTGGAGAAAGACCTTACTGCATGGGAAGTGGGTCAGGCAGCCTGACTCTTGGAGCATATTTATTAACCAGTGCTATTGAAGAAGGCAAGAGATTTTCTCCACAGACCCATCAGGATCAGACCTCCAGATGAAACTGGGAAAGAAGCAACAGAATGTGAAATGGGTGAGCAGGGAGGTTTTTATTTCTGCTAGACAGAGGGCAGCTAGATTTGTAGAGGGCAAGGGGCTAATACATACACTTTCTAAGTACTGAACATAAGCATGAAGAGAATCTGCCTGCTGAAGGTCGTAACCCATGCAAACTGCCCTACAGATTATTTATTACTGTGAGAAGGGACATGCTCATTTTCAGCCAAGTATTTGAACTATCAGTAGTTAGTCAGTAAAATGTGGATCTTTAATACAGAAATCCTGAATTGTGGGAGAGCCTGTTCATACTTTATTAATTAGTTTTCTAGAGTCTTGCCTGCTGATCAGCACACATTCCAGTGATTTAATATATGCATGAAGCAAAAGATACATACGAATATGTCCACAACCTGTCATTTTAACAGAAGGAAGACATTTCTCCCTCATTCATAGTGTACCATACACAGGCAGATATGGCCCTCAAGATTAAGGTTAAAGTTAGGGTTGTGGATGAAGGTTAGGATTCAGAAAAGTATGGGCTGGAGCCCATTATATTATATCATCCCGGGGGCCCAAAGGTCTAAGGTAGGCGCTGGCACCAGTATGAGAGAAAGGCTTGGGGTTACGATCATGTTCAGCCCCAGCTTAAGAGCGAGCTGCACTGCCAGTACTGCAAAACTAGGAAGATAAACTGACCTAGTGACCATTAGATATCATAAGTGGCAATTATTACCCACGATATCCATGAAGAGATCACCTCCTTCTGTCCCAGGCCAACTGCTTAGGATGAGCACATACGCCTATAAAATTTCTTGGGCTATGTTTAAGAGTAGGGCAAGAGATGAGATCATGTTTTGCTATTGAACAGGCTCAACAGATAGTTCCAGAGCTTGATCTTATCATATTCACACAGATCCTGTGAGATGCAGAGTAAGGTGTCACATCATCATTGGTCAGTACCAAAGAGCTATGGGAAAGTTCTGGGTATGAAAGACTGAATGAGTGGCACCCGTCTCCCCTGCATGCACCGATCTTCCCAACCTGCTGTTACCATAGCTATTCAATGTCTACCACCACAAATCTTACCCCACTCCTTCCCATCTATTAGCTGGCAACTCATGCCAACCTCCAAACTCACAAGGAGGTATTTCCTCCAACATTCCCAACCCTTTTCCTAGCCTTTTGAACCACGAAGGATCCAGGAGTAAACAAAATACTTCAGATCCTGGTGGTCTGAACCTTAACCTGAACTCCAACCACAACAGGGAAAACATTCAGGCTGAAACCATGAAACTCATCCAAACTGGATCACTATATATTGGAATCCAGCTGATCCCTGAGACCTTTTCTTTCACTGAGATTTGGAAATGTCCAAGTGTTTTGAATCCTAGATATCTATATTTGGACGTAGTTGATTATGCAAAGTGATTAATTTTGAAAATTTTGGCTCGAATGAAATACTAAAGATAATATGCAATTTATGCAGAGACTGTATTTACTATTTAAATGCTCCTATCCTCCTGTTTTGTTGTCAAATTCATAGATCTTTATGGAAGCAGAATTCTGATGAATTAAGGGCTAAAGAAGGAGTCAAAATAATGTCTCATTCCTCCCTTCTGAAGCTTAAACCTATGATAGGGACCACTGTAAAGATAAGATTTCCATGGAGACTGTAGCTTATGATTCCTGCTTGTGACATCCTACGGAACTATCTCCTATCCTGCATGGCAAACTCTATAGACGCCCTGTAACCCCACACTAGCTCTGTCTCTTGGGAAGTCCTAGCCATCTCCCAGCACTAGGGAAGACTTCTCGATGCAGCTGCCAGTCTGGGACTGAAACAGAAGGAGATACTAGACACACAAATCCTTTGTGAGTACAAAGGGGACACCATCCTCCTAATCGGTAATGACAGCTGAGCTAAGCCAGTCCCTAGGGGGCTGGGACACAAATGTGAAAACACTCAGTCCACGCGATCCTCAGTCCAAGGGTCCCCTTCACCTCAGCTGCCAGAAACAGAAATGCAAATAGTCTAGGTGCAGGTTTTTTTCCAAATGGTTACAGACAAGTGAGGCAGTTCCTCACTCAGCCTTGAGAACATCTGTCAAGGAGAGGAGAAGGTGGCACTCCTTGCTCCTACGGACACAGAGAATCTCTTCAACAAAGCCATGACACACTGCTCAGCCAAAATTTGGTAGCTTTCATCCATCCTTTTTGGGTCCATTCACAGATCTTTTCTTCAGAGGCTACTCCTGATTCTGTAACTGTTGCAAGTATAGTTTTTTCTCCTCCTTGACTTGCTCTCAGACTGTGGCTACCAGATCCTAAATAGTTCTGTTCTCCTCCCAATCACCTGCTAAGATGACTGCTACCGGCCTTCACTCTTCTGCCACCCATGTTTCGGGATCTCTTGTCCTACTCCACTTCCTCCACAGGGATGGCATTTTTTGTGTTAGCTGGATGATGAAGCTGGGTTTAAATGACTTCATTAAATGCCTATTAATGAACTAACCATAAGTCCAGTATGTGACGAAATCTACCACACTAACCAGACTACACTAACCATCTTTTAACTTTTTTTAAATAAACACTGATTTCTTCTTGTGAAAGCTTACTAGAGGAATTATTGAAAGCAAGGCCAAAATAAGCAAACACTTCAAATGTACAAACTCACACTTACGTTGTTATCCTTGCAGTAGTAGGAAAGAGCTGGGAAACGCCTTCTGCTCCGAAATTTAGAGCTCCCCACTATGATGTGTGCAGTGGCAGACTTTGGTACATACACTTCTGTAGGATAGGAGTCACAGACCTGTGAAAGAAAACTCTGCTTATTTGGTCTACAAAATACAACTAACATTAGCCATCTCCACAGCAAAAACAAAATACCAAGGAACTCTAATCTCAGGGAATATTCCGTAATCATTGTATCCACATCACTGACATTTCTCAAAACAGTCTTTTGAAGCTGGAAAGTATTAATTCTAACTTACAGATGGCAAAACTGAAGCAGAACGGTTGAAAGGCTGTATTTCCAAATGTTAATTCATGCCTTGTTGAGAACACACAGGTATAACATACATTCATACCAGAAAAGATTCCTCATTATGTACAGCAAGGTTGTATTTACAACCGTGGATTCCTCTGTAGCAGAATTTGGGAATTAAGGATGGGAGTGGGTGAAGTTCTCAAACACCTCTCTGTTATGATGGGAGGGGACTGCAGAGCCAAATTTTCCAGCAAATCTGATAATAAAAAAAAAAAATGACAAAATAGGGACTTGGAGAAAAGAAATTAATCCGTATGAAAGAAGGATACCAAAAGCCAAGCAGCCCTGACGACGCCTACCACTTCCGAAAGGAACCCATTGAGCCAGCAAAAAAGCCCAGAAGTTCCTCTGGAGACAAGTGGGACCACAAATGGGGTCCTGGTCTAACTTCCTTTTGCTGATACTGCCTGTGGCATTCTGACTGGGGTCAAAAAGGATAGCCAGTATCTCCCTGGGACTTTCTGAGATGACTAAAGGAATTAGGATGCTCAGGAAGAAATTAGGATCTGAGAGAGTCAGAGATATGTAATGAAGGAGAAAGAAAAGGAAGGGCTTGTGGTTACAGATGCTGCTGTGGTGAACTGGGGTTTATTCATGATGCCATTTTTCCTACACTTTATCTTAAAAGAGGTCAAACATTTTTTCCGTTTGTTTTAACAAAAAGAAAACAAACCCTGACAGCACATTCAGTCTTCTCTGAGAACTTCACAGGCCTTCCTTAACATGGAAATGCTCCTTCAGCAACAGAGCCAATGGAGTGCATGGACAAACTTCCTTCAAAAATACTTTGGTTATTATTTCTCACAATTAATTAAAATTCTAGAGACTTCAATCGTACAGGACTGAACTAGGCAGGACAGCAGGCAGCTAGGAAGAGATATGACCTGTCAGATGACTGTGAAAAACACGAACAGTCAATCACAGAGGCTTCAAAGGATTGTGAGGACGGCCAGTGAGGAAAAAATATTGCCAAATTCACTATTTCAAGTAATTTTTTTTTCTTAAAATAACTGTGTAGTTATTTTATATAACCCTACATGTCAGGAAAACGCTCAGTCGAACACATACAAGTTTTCTGTGCTCAGTTTCCACATGTATTAAACAAAGACACATCCTTTCTATGTGCCTTTTTATGTAAAAGAATGGAAGAACTGAACTTTACTATATGTGTGTACAGCACTGAGCACAAAGGGATCCTGCATCTAAGCACTTTGTTAGTCCACCGTCAGACTGCTGATTCACTTTACACCCTCTGTAACAGAAAAAACACAACAACTCACTCCGTAGTCTCTGTTTACATCGCTAATCTGCCAATAGTTGTTTGGAATACCCATCCGATTATATTCTTCACTGAGGTCCACAAGCTTCCAGCCTTGTTCTCGTTCTTCTTTATCTAATTTTGGATTGAATGAGAAACAATACAGCTCTTCGTATTTCACTGAAAAAAAAAAAAAGCAAACAAACAAAAACAGTAAAACACCTCAGATTTCCCATCCTGAAATCACATTTCAAAGCCAAAATTTGGTATCGTCCTTTACGTAGTTTCTCTTTTAAAATAGTATGCTTTGCTAGACAAAAGCACATATCCTGGCTTATAACAATTTTCAAGCATACTTTGAAAGTACTGTGCTGTTTTGTTACTTGTATATGTTGCACTATATGTGCCTTATTAGTAATGCTACTTAAAATATACTGTCCTGCTAGATCTCTTCTCTACTGAATTGTAAAAGCCTCCCCAGCACAAAGACAAAATGTCAGTGATAATATGCTTTCATCCAAAGAAAACTAAAGTCAGTGCCAGAATAAGCACTTGTTCTGCAAAAGAATTTGCTGGCCAGAGGTAGCTTAGAAGTCCCTTTATTAACATAACACCTGTCCTGTGGCAAAGACAAAAGCTCTGAACAATGGACTATGCAGCACAACCTTCCAAAATTGAACTGACTCAGAAGTCTTTGTCCCCAAATAGGAAGTTTTCAATAGATTCAAAGAAATTTTAGTTTTGTGGTCTGCAAAATTCTGTCCTTGAATTATTAGCAAAGGCATTTGTGATACCGATGTTGTAATAGCATAAAAATAGCGTATGTTACATCAATTATTTCATCATGACCATGAACTCGTTTAAGTAGCTATGCCACCTGTCACCCTCGGTCAAGGACCATATAATAAACTTTGCTGATGCTGGAGTTTTAAACTTTTTTTAGGAGTATATCTGTATTTATGCTAATGAGTGTCTTAATCCTGGTGACCAATGGCAGCCAGACACCATTGCCATTAAATGCCAGCTGTTACTGATATGAATAACTATTCAGCATATAGCTTGAAATTAACGTTCTCATTGATACTTAAGATATTGTTACGTCACGAGGGCATGTTTCATCCTGTTGCTCTAAGTTCCTTAAAACTTTCTGACCAACAGAAAGCTTTAACTTTAGAACTGAAGTAAATTGTAAGTTGAGTCCTCTCTGATTTCATAGTTCCCCACTGATACAGGTGCTTCACAATATAATTTTAACAAGATCAGTAAATTAAAATACTACACTTTCTTTTCTAATAATCTATACCTAATAAGCAGAGTCTTAAAACACTACAGTAGGGAATTTTTAGATATAAAAATAACAACAACAAAAACAATATTAATAAGGCTTCCACCTTTTCCAATAGAGAGTCTTTACTTTTATTTTGATTATGTCTTTTAAAGGTGTAATTTAAGTTATATTTAGCTTTTTAAAATTTCAATTAAATTGATTGTATATACACACACACGAAAGTATGAACATCAGGAAAGAAAACCTCATGTTAACTCTGTCAGGGAAGTACTGAAAGTCAACAAAGTCATGAGTAAGGAGAAAGAAAAGAATGATTTGCACATTGTCTGACAGTTCAAACTCCTTCTGTACTCTGATTTCAAACTTCTGTCATGGCATAGATTAGGAAAACAGGTATATTTCTCATCTGCTAACATAAAGTTTTAGCGTAATCCATAAATCCAATCTGAGCTCATTTTAATAAAGTGCTTTTGGTAGCAATCTGAGCTCTTCTTCTTACTGCTTTGTTGTCAGAAGCATCTGGATTTTCTTTCCAACTGGACCTGCTGTTCACAGGCACATGGGAAGCCTTTAAAAATCCACCTATTAAAATATATCCAGGTTATTTATGACAGAAGCCTGACTCAACGTTACAAATATTATTACATGATGGCATCTATAGGTGGTAACAAAAAGTATTACTAGTCAGTGCCTTAAAGCTCAGTTATCAGCTCTTCTCCAGCTCTTCTCGGACCTTCCCTAATCTTTCACATTTATCTTGCCATAAGCGTCTGCAGTCCTGCTATTACACCTGTAATAACTGTTATGTCAGGCTGTTTCACAAAATGGGTTAATTGAGCAAAAAGACCAAATTCAGCTGACAGCTTGACCTTATTAAAATGCTATTAACAGCTGGCAAGAATAAAATCAAACACAAATTTGCTCCTTTAGTGTAACTAGGACATCAGATAACATAGAATGTATTAAGCCAGTACACATGATGGGCTTCGTTCAGGTTCAGCTATGGTGGAATGAATGGCAGAGAACGAAAAATAGGCCCTGAATGAGTCCAATTTTCTCCTCATGGAGTAAAATGTATCTTACAATGTTGAGTATTACCGTAAGAAAGTACAGCTTTGTGCCCAAAAAGACACAGCAGAGCACTGTCAGGGTACATTTGGGTCAACTTGCAATTGGAGCCTTCTAATTTTAAGTAAGCAAGATTTTATCCTGCCTCAAATGAAGATTGGATATTTTGCTGGAGAAGGAAAACCACTGTGCAGCTGAACTATGCAAAGAGCTAATAAAAGCTAATGCTTTTAACGCATCTTCTTCATTCGAACCTTCTTGTCCATCACAGTCGGACCCTGAACTTGTATTCAGGGTCCACAGCTATTCTTCCCTTTGTCACTCTGTATGCCCGTATCGAAGTGTCCTGTTCTGGTGCATAGCAGTACGCACACCTCCTCCTGCCTCCAAGGAAAGAGCCTTACAGAATCGCATTCCTTCCAGCGTGCATGAACACATACTTGCAGCTGCGGCCCGTGGAATTCATCCAGATTTATATCAGCAGAACCACTGACTGAATTTGTTTCATCGTTTTTAAATTTCTCTGATTACTTTCATCTGGCATCACCTAGCATATCAAGTTACATCTGCTGCAGTTGCATATTACTACTACTACTACTAGCCTAATTATAGAAGGTACTTTATAAAAGTTCAGTAGCTGTGCTGGCTGGCTGTGCAATTTTTTCCCCTTCTACACAGTAGATCATAGAATAGAATCATAAAATCATTTAGGCTGGAAAAGACCCTTAAGATTATCGAGTCCAATCGTAAACCTAACGCTGCCAAGTCCACAATAAGATAAAACTGGTGTTCTCCTAGCAAGACAAAAATTAAAGCCGATGTTGTCAGTTTTGTACAGACTGTGGTAAATGTTTTCTTTGCATAATGCCAAAATAATAGTTAAGGACAGAGGTTGGTGTTGTATCTCTACAGTTATCATTTAAAACAAACAATCCAGAAGCCTTGTCAGCTGGTTCTTAGGAAAGCAGCTATAACACAGAGGATCAGATGTTGGGCTTGCTGCAACATTTGGAATTTCACTGAAAAGAGGAAAGGTTTCAAAAGGAATTTGATCTGAATTCAGAAATTCAAAAAGGGCACATTCAAAACTTAGGTAATAATAGGCACAGGCAGTCCAGCGGAATAAATCAACTACTTACTGAAAAAGCTTTCACTGATTTTAAGGAATTTATGCACAGCACGGAAAGGGAAAAGTCAGACCCTGACACAACCACTAATTATATTGTAAGTTTTTTGTCACAGCAGGAACGTGAAAATTCCCTGGATTTAGAGACTTGACAGTATTTTCCTAAATTCACACTCACACAAGGCACCCAGTAAACAACAGTTACACATAAAATAGCATTATAATATATTTTATGGCCAGTGGTAGCCTAGAGTATCATTTTCAACAAGAGTTCATGACATACTTTATGGAATGAACTACGTGCTATAATGTGCTTTTTTCATTGCTCCGTAAGTTATTATTTTAATATGCTCATCTGCTCAGAGACCTTTTCTCTCATAACACATCTCTAACTAAGCCTTTTTTCTTAAACTGCAAAGTGCAAAGATGCTCAGCTACATTTCTTCCATTATATTCTCCCTCTTCAGGATGAGGATTGACTTTTGTGCCAGTTTCCTTCTCATACCTGGTCGTGCCAGACGTATGAGAGATATGTAAACGTCATGGCAGTCTCGTTCCTGAGGGATGACCAGCTGGATGACCTGGAAGTTCTTGCAGCGGATCAGCAACGGGCAACCAGTGGCAGTGGTGGCCTGCTTCTCAATAGAGGAAATTTGACTGTGAAGAACCTGCGAGGGAATTGAAAATGGTTATGCCAAGTGATTCAAATCTTTAGGAAGAAAAATAATTATTTATAATGATGTGCCAGGGCAGGCACAGTAGCTTCCACTATTGTTTCAGAAAATCCTCACACTCCTCCTCTTGTAGTTTCCAGCTTCAGGCTCAAGCAGCGCCTGATACATCACCTACAGACAAAGAAGGGCTTCTGAAGTGTTTCAGCTGCTCAAACATTAGCCTGATCATGCTATCCAAAGCTTTTTGTTTGTTTGCTTTAGTGTAAGCTAACAGTTGTCAGAAAAGGAGCTCTTCTCATCCATCGGTACAGTGAAAAGATGAACCAGCATCAGTTAGATAAGGCTAACATGTTGGGCCTCCTCATTGGCAGAATGGTAGTCCTGATACAATTTTAAATACTGCATCAGATGAGATGAAACATTACAATAAGAATCAGGAGGGGAATAGTGGAACCAAAAGAGGACGGAAATAATAATTAGTACAAAACTGGACAAAGGATTCATAATTAAGCTACATAAAAGACTCTCAAATGGTATGACACCAGAGCTATATCTGTACCTATATATATATATACACATGCAACATATGTTAACAGACAACTCAAAATACTACATTATGCAAAAAAAAACCCAAAAAACAACAAAATCACTGATCCAGCACAAGCAGTTAGGGAGAGAGGCAAGAGCTGACTGAGTCAAGGTAGTAATTCACATTTGAAGCATTTGTCCTCAGTTCTTCCTGGAAGATAGGAGCAACACTGTAGTTTAAAGCAGCTGTTCCTCGGTCAGTCACATCTGGTATTCATATGGTGAAGGTCCTTCTACTCCTCTTACTGTGTTGCAATATCCAGAATCCATTGAAAATTTTCAAAAATTACCAGGCTGGAATTTGACATGCTCTGAAGTTACAAAAGCATCCATATGAACTAATTTAGTATGTTTAAACTGTTTTGCAAGTTATTTTCAAATTACCATCAATAAAGTGCCACGCGCTTACAGCTAACTGAAAAACCAAAACTTCATACCCAGGTTTCTTTACGAGTTTCAGAAACATTCTCCACAAATATGACATGGGTAGCTGTTAAATACAAGGTTCCCAGTGCAGCTTTTCTTGAAGATAAACGATCAAGTAACCGAACATTTTCCACCTATACAAAGAAATAACAGAGGAAAAAAAAGAAATAATTAGGCTATGACATAGCCTGCCATAGTGAGATCTCAACATCCACATTTGGTCCACTACAAACAACGTTAAGTTCTTTTCAGTACCATATGAAATGACTATCAGAACAGCATAACTATACGAGAAAATATGATTATGTTATGTGATCTATTTCCAGATCTACCTTAATGTTCATTTCCCCCCCTCTTGTGGTACCTCTGTATCAAAAAATCTGTTAGCAAAGACTTCCAAAGCCAATTTTTCACTTGAGCTCTTTCCTGTTACCTCACCTCACCAAAACCCTGTGATAGCAAGGCAGGGCCTGGCCTTCAGCTGAACTCTAGCTCTTTGTTGTCCATTCAAGCCATTCCAGAATTATCAGTGATACATAGGAAGCTAAATTAAAAAAATAATAACAAGCAGGAGGTGATAGCGGTAGAGTATCTTTCTTCAGTGGGCCTCACTTGGGCTCCCAGGCAAGTCTGTGTTGATAGTTCCAAAAAATGTTTCAGCATTTGTCCCTATGCTCCCATGAAGGCTGACAGCAGTGGTCACACCAGAAGATTTTGCCTTTTCAGCGGGAATCAAGGAGTTAACACCCACTGCCCTGCCTCACTGAACACTAAATGGGTGTTCTCTCTTTGCTACACTCCTGACAATAGGGGAGTCCACAACACGTTATTAACTCTCAGATAACCAGCTTGTGGCTTGTACACCATTAATATTTCGTACATGGCATGTGTCATAGGCATTTATCTGACGTTATACGGCATTTCTGACTGAGAAACTAGAACAATAAAAAAATCAACAAGGTGGATATTAAATGGGATAAAAACTCCCTAAAACAGTTAACAATTTGCTACCATGGGTTTGGTGGGTTTCCTACTGCAACAATTTTAAAACTAAAATTAGTTGTTTTTCCTAAAAAACATACATAGTTCAAACAAATTAAGCCAAGGAATGCTGATGGTTAATATCATATAGCTTGTAGTAAATTATCAAAAATGGTCTCTTCTGGCTTTATAATATTGGAATTGTACCAGTACACGTGCTTTTCATGCAAGCAGCAGCACAGATCTATGCAGCCTGCCCACTGCTGCGAAAAATCTTCAACACACTGGCTAATCGTCTCTACATCCTCTCTTCAACTGTTCACTCAAACTTACAATTTCTTTGATACCCATAGTTATTTTCAGGACTTGAGGCTGATAACTGTTGAAGAGATATGCCCCCATTAAAATCAAAAGGGACTAGTCTTGTGTTTGAAGTACAGAAGCTGACTTAAACGTTGCTCCAAGAAAATGGACAAAGTAAAAGAAGAGACCTTATCACTTTTGCATTGAAATAAATGTAATTTTGCACCAATTTCCTGAAAACCAGAACTGGGTGCAACAAATACAAACTAAAAAGATTAAGAGGATCAGCAAAATCAATTTGATTTTTAATAATGCAGAGATTCCAGATTAGATTGACAGAAATTTCCTAAAATGCTCTCAGAGATGGGATGTAGCCGTGTATTCTCAAAATTTTGCAGAAATAATTCTACTGAAATCACACCAGAAACAGAATGATGCCAGCACCTAAGAATTACGTGTTTACAATGTGTATTCCAAATACATTGCGCTATTTTAAAAACAGGAATAAAGAAATCCTTAAAACCAAAATAAGAAAGTTTGGTAGAAAAATGCTTAAAATCAAACAATTAGTAAAACCAAGTCTTCTCCCTCAAGACCAGTTATAATCTGCTTTAAAAAAAAATAAAACAGCTAGAAAGCATGGATAAAGTCTTTTCCCAGGACCATCTACTTCAGAGGTCACGTATTGGGGTGAGGAGGAATGGAAGAAACACAGCATTAACTCAGTAAGCAATCAGTAGTAAGCAAAAGAGGAGATATAAAAGAGCAGGGATGATACAAAATGGCCTGGACAAAAAAGGTACCTACACTGTAGTCCAGCCAACAAGGACTCTGCTGTACAGGCTCTGATGGTGCACAAGGCAGTCATCACCCCCAGATACCACCCCACAAACTGAGGTAGTTTAGGCTATGAAACACAAGCAAAGTAGACATCCACTCGCCTCCTTTGAAACTGCCACCAATGGCAGGTGCACCATGCACTTGGTGAACAATTTTATAAACAGGGAATGTCGTTCCTCATTTACTCTCTCTGTGCCACACGTGCTGTTACAGATCCTTCCTTCCACCCTCTCATTCCCAGGCTGAAGAGCCCAAATTTATGTAGTTGCGACCTTTATGGAAGCTATTCCAGACAAGCTCTTCCACACTCTGATTATCCTACAAGACGTCTATTTCTTGAGAAGAAGCCAAAAGTGCAAAGAGAATTCAAGATTTGGGTGTACAACAGGTTTGTGTAGTGGAACAGTGATCTTTACTGTTTTGTTCTCTATTCAATTTTTAAAATTTTTCAAACATTGCTTGCTTTTTTGTCCTATGCTGAATACAGTGGCGGGTTTTTTTTTTATTTTTAGAAACAGCAATTGTAACTCCAAGTCATGTCTGCATACATAAGTTATGACCTCCTCATGTGTGGTATTTTACATTTATCAATGATAAATTTTGTCCGTCAGTATCATGAGACATTGCTGCAAACCCCTACAGCAATCTTTCATTTCTCCTACCCTGAATAACTGAAGTACTATCAGTGAACTTTGCCATCTCTGGCATCACCTCCCCTCCCTGTATCTTTCAAAACATTTGTAAGTTGAACATCACAGGCTCTTACAAATTCATTGGATCTCTAGTGATAAATTCCCTCCATTGCAAAAATGGACAATATATTCTTACTATTTGTTTCTTATTTTTTAACTAGTTATTACTGAGAGGCCCGTACCTGTTATCCTATGATACTTCAGTTTCTTCAAGAGCCTTTGATGAAGGACATGCTCAAATGAGTTTTGAAAGACCAGCTAGCTTCTATTGAATGGATGTCCCTTGCCCATATGTTCAGTTACTTTTTCAAAGAAATTTTAGAGATTCTGGGTTGTTCTATGAAAGCTATGCAGATTCTTCCCTTTTTTTATCATACTTTTCCATAAATCTAATGATTTAGAAGGGGGCCTAGGGAGTATTGCAGCTCCTACTTATTTTCTCAGATTAGGTGTAATATTTTTCACCTCCATTTTTTTCAGACTGGGAAACTCTAAGCATTACACCATTGTTACTGGCTTGACAGTTTTGTACTCTAGTTCTTTTAACTTGCATGGATACCATCTGGTCCTGGTAATTTTTTACTGTTCATTGTTGCTAGTTTCTTCTGAAATCTCTTCTAATAATGCTTTTATTGGTGACAAATCTTCGTATATGTTCTTGACAGAGAAATGCGCCAGAATGGGTATTCCCCTAAATACCTTCCCTACTTTGATCATTTACTAGTTCTGTAGATTTTCTGTCAGGATTTCACCTACTTAAAGACAGCTTGGAAATGGCTTTACTACTAGTTTTTGCCAAGTTGTTCTTCAAAATCTCTTTTGGTCTGCCTTATTTTGTTTATATGTTTAACTTGTTCATGCTTTATTTTCCTCATTTAGGCAGAACTTCAATGTGAAGAAAGCCCTTTTACTTCTAATAAAAGAAGTCCTTTTAATAAGAGACATCCTCTTACTCGTTCACCCTGCTGTTCAGCTATGTAAACCTTTTTTTAGTCTTTTAAAGCCTTTTTCTGGAAGTCAGCTTGCAGTGAGCTCCTATATTTAAACAATCTTCATGACTCCTATAAACATTTTAATTTTTGGCTCTCTTTCTTTTTAAACAGTTTTCACATTTTTATGTAGTTTCGTCTTTGAAGTTAAACATTGCCATGGGAGATTTTTCCCCCTTTTTTTTTTTTGCTATTTCAAGAATACTGCATCTAAGTATGTTAGCTGCTGTCATACAGAGGTTTTAGCTGTATTTTGAACCAGGTTTTTCTGTCGCTGATTAAGACCAGGTCCTAGAGTTATTTAGAATTACTTAGAATTACTTTCTTTTTTCAAGATAAACAAATAGCCTGTGTATAAGCAATCATTTACAAAACCTAAAATTTTACTCAGAATCACACACCCCCCCCCCCCCCCCCCTTCACCACACCACATTTGTTTCCCAGAATCCCCCCCCCCCCCCCCCGGCCCCTTTACACAATCTCAATTTGGTAAATGATGTCTCCCATTGTTATTGCATTTCCCACCTTCATGCCTGTTTGATCTTGTCTAGGTTGTCACAGGCAATGCCACCATTTAGGTAGGACAGCCAATACTACAGTCCTAATACTGTACTGCAGTCCTGTGGTGCTACAGTTCTATTTTTCCTGTTTAGTCTTGTAATTTCAATCTGTAGGGACACTCTGCTTCTGTGACATAGTTAATCTATGAAATTTGACTCTAAGTTTTCTTCAAGACAAAAAAATCTGTTCTTTGACAGGCATGACTTTACCTGTCTTTCCCATGTAATTTCTCACTGATATTAGCTTGTTACATTGATTATTTTTCTTCCACTAAGTTTTTAACGTGCCTATTATATCAACATTCTCATTTATAACCAGTAACTCTAGTTTTGACATTTTTTTCCCAGACTTTTAATATTTGTACAGAAACACAGATCTAATTGGTCCAATTGTCTGTTTCTTTGCTCTGGTTAAGCGGAGCTCTTGGCAATTTCTATTTGTTTGAGAATATTGAATTATTCATACTGACAGAATTTTTTGTGACACAGCACAGCATCCAAAATGTCATGTTTTCTGCATTCTAACAAAAGCGTCTCAGTTTTTCAGTACTTCAGTGTGGATAAGTACAATTCAGAATGAGCTCTCCTACTAAGCTCAACAAGGAAAAAGTACTGTTTTTGAGACGAAGCTGCTGACTGCAATTTTAGCTAGCCCTTATTTCTGCTGACCTCAAAGACTACAGTAAGAGTTAAAACTAGTGAGAACCTCAAAATTTGGCTCAATAAAAATTAGCATGATTCGTTGATTAACCTTGTCTAGTTCTCACATGATATATGTCAATCTGTGATTCTAGTATGAGAAAAATAAAGTGGGTTTACTAATAACTTGCCTCATGAACCACCTTATCATATCTAACATAATTTGAAAAGGGACAGGGAATTGCTTGAGTCTACCTGGATTTATAGTGAGTAAGTGGCATGAAGTGCCTTCAGGAGCAGTAAGGGTCTCTAAGGTCTCAGGAGCTTGTTCTAAAAACTCTTTGCATAACCCCCTGCATGGATTTACATGGTTTTCATCTGAGCTCCATCTGTGTTTCTTCTGCCTAGTTTCCAGTTACTCAAACTTTCTGAAAAAGCAGTATATTTCACCCATGGACGGGGCAGGGGGGGCAGTAAAACAGAGCTAGCCTCAATCTCAGATTTCATTCTGCTGATCAAAGGATTCAAAGAAGGAGCCTTCTTTCTTCTTCTCCACCCTCCCGATCAGGAAAAGAAAGCCAAGTCAAACACTGTCTTTAAATGGTCTAGAGGGAACGGGACTATGTTCATTTTCACAAAAGAGGAACACACGTTGCAATAGTGCTTTGGAAGAAGCTGAGTTTATCTAAAAAGCTGATACATCACCGTTAATAGTAAAAAAAATTAAATTCAATATCAGAAAAAGACACTGTAGTAATGTCTCCTACTTTTTCTCCAAAAAGTGCTCCATTTTTTCATCAAAACTACTGCAGACTTTATTAGAGAACCTAAGAAATCATGTATGTACTGACACACGTCAGGAAAAAGCATACACAGCACACACAGGTGCTTTGCCTAAAATTAACATCTGGTGGGAAAGACCAGATCAGAAAATACCAGGTAAAGAATAAAAAAGAGCAAAACTAGCCTGTAAAGCTGAGAGCTGGAAGAGCTCAAGGAGCGAAAAAGAAAGCATTAGCCAAGCCAGTCTAGAGAGTGGCATCTAAGTAAAAACTTCAATAATTTATTTGAAGCTGTTGCCCCCGTCATTTATTTTTGCCTGGTGACTGTGGTTGTCTAGGCTTAAAGAAAAGACTGCCAAGAGATTTATTTCAATGATTACAACCCCTTACATGGGGATAAATAAAGTTGGCCAGAAACTCTGTTTTCAACGCAACACAGATGACAGAAAAAAGGAGGCAAAAATAGAAGTTAAAGGGAATGCAGATTAAGAACAGATGGAAGGCATTTTTTACTCAGAGAATAAACCTGATAAATGACTTATGAACAAGGTTGCCAGGAGGTCATTCAAGAAAAAGCTGTCGTATTAGGGAAAAGCATGGGTCAAAGCTTTATTCAGGCACAACTCCCACCAGCTTCAATGGGACTCCCACCTAAGGAAGAATGGCAAAGATATGACCCTGAAAGCATTCAGAAAAGTTGGCGTGCCAAAATGTTATTCCTAAAAATATCCGTGTACCCTTGTTTTCATTTTTAGTATAGATTACTTCTTCAATAAGCTCTGACTGCATGGCCTATTTTTAAATGCTTCTTGAATATGCTACCTTCATTCTCACTTCTTTAAGATATATTGGTACCTCCAAACACATGGCAGCATCATAAAAAAATGCAGAAGTTACTGCTACTTTTTCATGCTGTTTATAACTGCACATGGGAAAGCTCCTTCAGATGTAGATCAGTTTTGACTGTGAACTCAGACTCAAATTGGGAAAGGAGAGAGAAGCAAAGCTGTACAGCAGATTGGTCAGACTGGAAAAAACTATGCCTTGGAGTGAAACCTCAGTCCTGCACCTCTCCTCATCGCTTTGCTTCCTGACACAACACCACTCGTGTACAGCAGGGAGATGCCATCTGACACAAAACAGTCTCTACTGTAGGATTTTCAAATAAAAGCAAGTCTTGAATCAGGAAAAAACATCTCAGAGAGTTTTGTTTTCACTACACAGGTTTTTAGTCTGTGTGTTTGCTTCCGTCTATTAGCGAAACCTGAAGTAGAAGACACTTTAACTGCCAGTTCTGCCATGGTAATCAGTGAGCTGCCCATTACAATTATCACTGTGCATCTGGAAGAACACAGGGGGAAAAACCTATCTGGCAGCCAAGAACAAAATAGCTCTGCTCCCATGCATCACCAAGTGTTCCCCGCTCCTTCAGGAGGAACCATTACTAATTCCTCTAATTCTTTATCACAAAAAAGGAAGAAAGGCCAGAAAACCCTCCAGCCAGGACAAAGCTGCTAATTAAAGGTAAGCAAGGAATGTCCTAGCTCAGGCCACATCCTCAGGAGCTTCTCTGTTGTTCAGCCAGTTAAAAATTCATCGCTGTACAACAAAAGCCTGTCAGATATAAGCTGATCAAGTACCTTGACATTTGACTGTACAAAGGAGTTTCAGTGATTCTTCAAGGGTAAAGAAAGATGGCTTTCAGTCTCTGCTGCTGAAAAGGTTGACCCAAAGCCAAGGAATGGGGCTGGGCCCCCCTTAGGTTAGTGGTACACATGTAGTCCTAGAAAGACTTCTTCTTGTCGTCCCTTGGGCTCCTAGACCGCCTGGGAATTTCAGCCGCCTTCCCTACTCACCTTGTGATGTTACACGAGAGTAAAAGCAAGAAGAAACCAAACCCTGGGAATTAGTGACAGGACTCTGGCTTCAGCACTGCAGGCACGCAAAAGCTAAGGGAAGAGCTTGTGCAAGCCAAAAGCCTGAGCCTAATGAGAAAAAAGGAGCACAGCTGGTATGGTTTGAGGCCAAGCGGAATATTTGAGCTTTCTTCACCCTGGTTGACCCCAGCTCTCCATGTGTTTAGCATAATTCCTGAGTGTGAAACAATATAACATGCAAAAGACCAAATGCTATTACAATTTTTTTCACACAAAGATACTATAACATTGTATTCATTAAACAAAATATACAATAAGTGATCTTTTTGCATAATCTTGGAACAAGAATAAAGGAAAACTGAATTGCCAATTGATGCTGCCATTTAATGTGGTTTCTATTCTATTTCATAAGAATCATGAAAACTGTAGATGATCCATGTAACTTTTTTTTATTTCCATCTCTGAAAAGATTTCCCAAGTGCAGTAAAATAATGCACAATCAATCTGTAACACGGAGTCAGATGGTGGCATATGTCAAAAGAATGAACCAAAGCCAAAAATAGCAAAATTATTAAATTTAAGTAAAGACACCTTAAGCTCTGCATTGTAAAAAGTTTCCTCAGGGAAAACCTGACAGGATGGGGGAAAATATTCAAGAAAAACCAAAGCAAGTCTAATTTACTAAAGGACTAAAGTGAAACTGCAATACTGGAAAAGAGCTGAAAAAAATTATAAGGAATGACTTGTAATATTAGTAAGACAGTGAACAAACTACCTAACAATTTGGATTAAAAAAACCCTATTGTCTGCTAAGATACATAAAAAGTGGGAGGTCAGTACCATATTATCAGATATAGCTGAGCAGCAGTTGTATAATGGATGCAGTGAACAGTAGCTTATTACAAGTGCATATAGCTTTGCAATATGGTGTCAACATTGCAACACAAAGCTCTTCCATAATATGTTTCCCCTTTCAGTCCATACTAGATCCCATTTATCTAGAAAAGGAGAAGAGAGCAACTGAGAAATTTCCTAAGTTTTCTGTGTGTTCTATTAAAAGCCATATCGAACAGCTTTAATTTAGGAAAAAAGTGCTTCCTCAAGTCAGTAAATCTTACTACATTTGCCAAAATTGTTTAGATTTAGTTCTGAAAAAATATACAGAAAATTATTGTATTGCTCACAGCAGTGAGCTA
This sequence comes from Fulmarus glacialis, assembly GCF_000690835.1. Classification (NCBI taxonomy): domain Eukaryota; kingdom Metazoa; phylum Chordata; class Aves; order Procellariiformes; family Procellariidae; genus Fulmarus; species Fulmarus glacialis. The sequence continues at coordinate 59,352 of NW_009202181.1, forward strand.
GAGTAGGGAGAAAGAATTTTGTATGCAGCCAAGGGACACTAAAATGTACGTTTAAATTCCTCCATTTGATACAGGCTACTCCATTGCACGTTCAAAATGATGCCCTGTTCGGCAGTCTATTTTAGAGCAGCAGTACCAGCCCATTTGAGCTGTGCAGGCCACAAAAGATTTGCATTAAAGATGGATTTGTAGGACTCCCTTTTCTCATGGTAGGGATCTGGCTTTCTCAGCAGAGTACACCTGCACACCAGAAAATGCCAGGGTGTATTTTCTGCCGCAAATAGATCATTCCTTTAGCTTACAGACACTGATAGATCAAATACCACCCACTCGAGTCCATTAACAGCAGGCTTAGAGATTCCAGCCCTGACCACTCCAAAGCCAAGCTTCCCAAATCCTCTGCTCCAACCTCAGTCTCCTACTATGCATAAACAGAAATCGGAGAGTACCCTGCAGACATGCTGTCTTAATGATTTTCAGTACCATTTTTTAAGTGCAGTAAGTTTGAGAGTTACTGGTTTAGACACAGACATCAAGACAGCAAATTAAAGTATGTGGCTATCCATGTTTTTCAGAGCTTGTTTTATGACTTTATCCAGCTGCGTCTTTATTGAGGGTCACATTATTGAAAATATGAAGGTCTGGCATAGAAAATCCAAAGGAGGTCTGCCAATTCCAGGATTATGAAAATATTTATATTATTATGGACTTAACAGAGCAATCTAAATCTAACGGAATAGACACAAACCTAGAAATCTAAAGATAAACTACCTTTCCAATTAATACAATGAGTCTATATACGGATCTCACAAGGGAGAAAGTGCCTTGCCACTCACACAATGTGGAAAAAACAAGGTATTTAGATAAAGACTTGATTATTTAAAAAAAAAAACCAAAACACTACAACAAAAACAGAAATAAAGTGCATATTGGAAACAGGCATATGTATGAAAATCAAGTTTAAAAAGTGAAAAAGCATTCAGAATAGAAGGGCCCTAATGCTAAGGGGAATGTAAAATATGAAAACTAAGTGAAAATAGAACCAAAACCATAAAAGACAAAATGTTAGATCCTGAGTCTTTTCAAGCCAGAGAAATTCTTTCATTGCCTAAATGACCTTTGGATTAGGACCACTGGCTCCATCAGTGTTCATGCTTCAGGACATAAATTTGGAAGCATCTTCCCAGATGGATCGGGTTTTCCCTCACTTCCCTGTTAGTTAGTATTCTGCATCAGATGTTTTGGTTACAAAATTAGAAGCACCAGCAGTCTGATCCAGTAGAACAACTCCTGTGCTCACTTGGTAAGTCATTCACCTCACAAAGGTCAGTATGCTCCCGGGCTCACTGCAGATTAGATATAACCAGTAAACATTGAATTAGCTATTGTATAAATGGTCAACTATCCTACAGACTCTTACCACTACACAGGCACAGAGTTTTGAGATGATGAATATATGACATGTTTTAACAGCTTTACCTGTTTCACATGGCCTTTCCAATAGGATGACCAAATGGATGGATGGATGAAAAGGACCAAAAATGATTTTCTGTTTCTTCACTATACATTTAAGAGAATGTATATTAATATACCAGTATGAGAAATATGACTCACAGAAGTGAGAAAACAGATCTAAGAGTAGTGAACAGATGAAGTTGATTATTGTAACAGAAAATGAAGAAGGTGTTAATGCCATCTAAGTTTCAGTATCTTATTTAGGTAACTAAGTTAGAAGTTTATGCACATGAAGAAAAAATGGTGAATGGAGACTGTGAATCTAGTCTAATAAGATTCTGGAAATTTCTTCGACTATGTCCATGCAGCCTCTGTTCTTAAATTATATACCTAATGCTAAACAGTAAAAATCTCATCCCATAAGTAGTGATGCCCAAAAGGAAAAAACAAACAGGAGAAAAAAACAATGCAAACTTCACCCCAATAAACAGAAAAGTGAAATTTCAGCTGAAACTGCACTCCAAATTTTTAATTCTATCTTCTGTAACAAACAAGTTACTTGAAAAACCACAGTGGCATACAATCATTTAGATAATATTGGATTATGTTGCCAATAGAAAAATTGCAACCCACTTTAATAAAATAGGATTTTTATGGATCATGTAGCAGTTTTACCTGTGCCACCTACTCCAAGCTCAAAGAAAAGGGAGAAAAGTGTGGTAATTTTGTGATATTTTGAAATTCCAGCAACGGGATGTTGTACTGCCTCACCAGAATAACACTGTTGGGCCAAACACGTCTGTAATACAAATAAATTTTGCATAGGTAACAAAATT
>NW_009202181.1:61658-68877 GCF_000690835.1 Fulmarus glacialis
CAGAAGACTTCATGACTCTGGTGTGCTCCCGTGCTGAATCTGCCAAGGCTGGTTTGACTCCTTGCCCTAAGCAATGCACATCTACTGCCTGTGTGGCAGATAGACATGGCCAGTGCCTTCGATCACTCTGGCTTAGTTTTTTCTTACCCCTCCAGAATGTCCCTGTTGGTGCAAGATGAGGTTCAACCTGGTACGTTAGATTTAAAATCTATCTATATTGGAGGCATTTCCAGGGCAACCACAATGAATGAAGTATTTTATTTATTCACATTAAAATTCCAGCAAAGTAAAAGATAGGTGTAACTAATGGAAAATGAAGTAACTATTGATGAAAACGTCTTCTGTTTCAGTACGAAAAATTATGCCTTTCAAAGTTTTTCACTTTGGATGAAGATTTTTTGACTGTTTAAAAATAGCAACACTTCATTTTGAAAACTTTAATGCAACATTTCACAACTTAAAATTCCATCTGCTCACCCCTACTTTGATAGACTCCCATCCCTTTGACAGCCCTCCCAGAGAGCTGGCACCCTGAAAACCCTGAGCACCCTGAAGCTCAGAAGTGAGACATCCAACTCCACACTCTAGACAGGGGAGTTTTGGGGGGGTGCGGGGGAAGCTTCAGCTCTACCACATGGAAACCAAATTAGTGTCCTAAGAGTGAACAAGCCTGAATTACCTGAGTTTCCAGGTTCCTGGTTTCACAGGGTTAACAAAAATTCTCAAATCCATGGCCAAATGCAAGTCTCCCAAAACTTTGAGATGTGCTGGTTTGGTGTGGGTTGTGAGAGCTGCAGGATGTTGCCTGTGGACCCAGGAACCAAGAGCTAGCTATGGTAAGGTCTCCAGGTTGCAGAACTGACCTAGGACTGTGGAGCTCGGAAACCCCAAAGGCTCCAATTTCACCGCTGACTTGAAGGAAGGACAGTTCTCAGATCCCCAGTAATCTCCTGGGTAGACAGCCAGGAAAACAGGCAAATTTTCATCAGAACCCTGCTGATGCTTTCACAGAACTTCAGCGACAACAATAGCCTTCTGTGACTCATTTTGGTCTGGTAAATAAGAACGTGTCAATTTAAAATTATTTAATTGAAAAGTTCCTGGTAAGGAAAAATAAAATTACAAGGGCTGAAGATGGAAAGAAGGTGGAGTCCCACAGAAACACTCCAAAAGAAGGAAAATAGCAACACTACAACCTGACAAGCCTGGGAGAAAAAAATAAAACATCCAAATCAGTGAACAAGAAAAAGGAAATACTGCTCAGGGAATAAAACAGCAGCCAAAATCTTCCAATATAACAAGACAAAGTCTGGTATTCACATATATACAGTGGGAATGAGCCAAACTAAATCCGTGATGTGGGGGAGGAGGAAATCCAAGTCCCAAGGTGCAATTCTGGCTATGTGATTCACTGAAATTACACTGCAATTATTTCTTTTTAGAAGGATTTAGTTTAATTTCACTAATAATGAAATTATCTTGAAACCCACCCAAATCAAAGACAGCTCTGGATCTCCTCCAGTTCCAAAAAGACATATTAAGCGATTTAAATGATAAGGATGATGAGGAAACTGAGGCTGAGATGGCCAATCCCTCGCTGGATTGTAGGCCAGTCAGGTTAACTATGAAAATATGATCTATGAGTGAGGTAAACTGTAAATATAATTTGTATCAAGTTTGTGGTCCATACTGTAATCAGGCTGTGGTTCTGACGTCCAGTCAAATATAGCTACAGTTTAGAAGTCCACAATTCTCTAAGGTGGGTTAGAAAAAAAAATACCCTTGAGTTGGAATTTAATTAAACAGGTACCATGAATGCACAATAACTGTGACTTGCATGACCTTTTGACCATTTTCTGACTAAATCTTTTGAGAATAATGGTTGTTACAAGATTTTGTTTAAATCTAAACTGACACTAATAAGCAGGTCCCTTGATGACTGCAATTCAAAACAAACATTTTAGGAGCAAATTCCAAAGTGAGATTTTAAATCCAATCCCACATCACCTAGAGATCGTCTGCAGTTCCTATTTTAATTTTATTCACCTCCAGTCTTGAATGCCAAACCACAGACCGCTTTTCAGCATAGTATATTACAAAGCTCATTTGCATTAAATTTATCATTCGTGCTCAAAGTCCCACAGCACAAAGGTGGAATCAATGGAACCCAAAGAAAACTAAATTGCATTCTAAACAGGGAAGATTTATTATCAAGAAAAAATCTATAACACCCAAAATCAGAGTCAAAAGTTTCCAGAATTAGTGTAGATGTTTTAATGCATCACTTTGAGTATAAGCAGTCAAGTAGAATGACATGTTTGCAGTCATTAAACGCGTCTGGCCCTTGAATAGGTTAAACATTTTCTAACCATGATGTAAAGTTAGAAAACAGTTATGGAATCAGAAAGCACCAGCTGAGCTGTAAGGTGCACTGCTCTAAGCTGTATACTTAGAAGAAAGAACAGAAAAGTGAGTTCTGTCCACCTTTCCATAACACTTGAAAAGCAGAAAATCAACTTGGCACTCAAAGGAGGTTGCAGTAAAGTGTCTACTGTAAGCTGATGACCCAAAATGCCAATAAAAGGCAAAAGCCATGCCAGCCTCACCTCCTCTGCCTTTCCTAAGCAGCAAACTAAATAAAAGCTTAGCCAAGAGCTACGACCGCTATGGCAAAGTGCCTGTGGCACTCCATTCCCTGGCTTGTAGGGGAAACAACCAGCCCACATCCCCAGGTTGTTCCTGGTATTACCTCAGGACTGCTGCCATCACTGGACTTCCTACATCACTGAAGTGAAATAGAACTTTTCCAAAAAGAACGGTAGCCTAAATATGGAGAACTTAACTATAATATCACCTCCTACCTCAACGGAAGGCACAGAGAGAGCAACGGTAGAAATGCCAGCTTAGCTTAAAAGTAAGTGGACATCCAGCAATCCAGCAGATGTAGTTGGAGAGTAAAGATTAGGCTTGCTGGGTTCAATTTGGCCGTTGACCTAGATGAGCACCTGGACAAATTTGTTGCACTTTACATGTGTCATATATAAAGTGCATGTAAATGATATGGGTTTCCTGATGGAGACATTGGGAAAATTGACTTGTATTATAAAGCTTTTATAATGAAAAGGAAGAACTATGGAAAGGAAAATAGACTGAAAACAAAAGGAAACAACACTCATTTACACATGCTGGAAATTTGTTTTGGAAAGTAATACATCTGGTAGAAAGGTTTGTCATTATCATGAGAAATGGCAGCATATCTTAAAATCTGCCTGAGAAAGGGATCATTGAAAGGAAATACCTTACCATAACATCACAAAAATGAAAACACTCGAGCAACTCAAGTCATCCCAAGTATTGTGTTAACAAGAGATACTGAGCCAAATGAATTTCTGGGCTAACTCCATTGAAGACAGCTGTTACACCAGGGATAAATCTGATGTATACTTTATTATAAGAAGGCCATTCAGTAGGCCTGCTGCCAACGTACAAAGACAAATGATACGGAACAGTGGTAAATAAAATAGAGTAACTGATTAGCAACAGTGCATGAAGTCCCCCTATGAAGTAAACATATCTTCAGGGCTCTTCATCTGCCAACCTGTCCATGGCCAGACATATCTCTACACATGTTAACAAGATGCGCTTCTAGCCTGTGCAGAAGTATTGCTTATTCATTTTTTATGACTGTTACGAGCAGTTTGTCACATTTCAGGTTTTGGCAGTTATCCTAAACTATCTTGCTGCTCAATCCATACTCACGGCAGACAGTGGTTTTACTAATTTTTAATTTTTAAAGATTATTGGAGTTATATATAATTCTATTTAGCAATGGGTGACTCTTAGCAACTCTTAAATGTACTCAAATTACAGCCTTCACACATAGGATGACATTTACTTTGTGAAAACATCATTACTGCATGTGTATGTATGTGTAAGCCCCATCATGCATGCACTCTGTGTTCTACCGATAGTATAATGATAGAACAATGGTGATCAGTACATAAAATAGTGTGTTAGGGACTTGGCTATCCAGAAGGTCCAGGGAAGGTCCAGGAGGTCTAGGGAATACCATTTCAAAAATAATGAAGAAAAGCAGTTTTGTCTAACAAACAACTGCCAAAAGACCTGGTTTCTATTTCTGCTGCTGACTTGCTTTTACTTGCTAAGGAGAGACAGCAGTTAAATTCTTCAGAACCAGACCTAAAGGTATCATGTCTTTTGGTGAAAGACTAGACAATGTGTCATTAGCAAAATTATGTAGTTATGTCAACAGCATGTGAAAGAACAGGATTGTTGAGCAGGTGGATACACACAGTCTGTTGGGAAAGAACCAGAATGACTTTTGCAGTGGGAAATCCTGCCGAAGTCCTGTGATGCTGCCACGAAGCACATGGGTAAAGGTGACCCAGAGGACAGAATATATTTAGAGTTCCAAAAAAGCTTTTGACAATCGAAGGTAATTAGAGAACCTAAGTTGCCATGGTACTGGAGGAAAGGTCCATTTACAGACAAAGCTGGTTAAAGGACAGGAAGTAAAGACTAGGGCTTAACGGCCTCTTTTCAGGGTGGAGATGAGTCAACAGTGAAGTTCTACAAAGTCTGAGGCTGGGACTGGTTTTACTCAACTTTCTCAGTGACCTGAAGAAAAGAATAAACAGTGAAATCTTCAAGTCTGTGGATGATCACAAGCTGTCTTAGACAGCCAAATGCTTTATCTGTGGCACAAAAACTCCAGAAAAGCCTTGCAAAACAGAGTGTGTGGGCAAGAGAGACACAAAAGAGCTTCAACACAGATAGACATAAAGTAGTGTACCTATGGGAAAAACAACCTAAACCATATCTACACAGCCATGGACTCAGAACTGACAGTTACCACACAGGAAAGAGGTCTTGGGGTCATTGTTGACATTTCTCTGAAATTATCGAATCTGGTGGGTTGCGATCAAGATTTACAGTGAAGGCATGGATGAGCTGAACATGGAACTGTTATTTACCAAATCCTCAAAGCTAGAAGCAGGGGGTGTTGAATGAAACTACTAAGAACTTTTTACAGACAGAAGAAAGTAATTTTTTTGTACAGCCGTGATCTTCTGGAACTTGCTTCCATGCAGGCTGCGGAGGCAGAGGGTGTCAGCATGTTTAGAAGGAGCTTTGGCAAACTCACACAGAGAGGTCCATAATAGACACTAATCAAAATAGGAAAGGTTGGACCCCAATACAACTGTGGAGGCTGAGATGGTGCAGAATGTGGCCAGGTTTACATGCTCTCCTTCTGCCACTATCAGACAGAGAGTAGTGACCTAAATGAACCAGTGGTCCGACTGGTATGTAATTTCTTTCTGCTTTTTTATGGCAGTTATGTTATATCAGATTTATTTTAATCTTTACGAACCATCACTCACCACGGTGAGGTATATTTCAAATAAAATAAAAAACAATTGCCATCTCCTAATGGACATCATGTGATATAGACCTTTTTTACTGCCTTTTGAAGGAAAAGCTTTTAATTGGGACAGGAATTTTGTTTTCAGATATTATTAAGTTTATTAATTTTCTAAGTATGAGATTTATCTTGATTTTCCATTTGGCTGGGTTTGCAAATCAAGGAAAGTGTCATTATTCTGTGATTAATGCCTTTAAAGAGTAGGGCAGTTGCTTGTCAAATTTCTCTCAGGACAAAATTGGATGGAGTCAGGAAATGTGATACCAGAGACTACCACATGATACAGTGAGAATATCCCTATATTCACATAGCTTTCCCTTACCTATTTTTACATTGCTGGCATTAGAAATCATTTAACATTAAATTCCAAATTATCAAAAACAAATTCAGTAAAAACAAAACCAAAAAAACCCAACACTGTTCTGGTGGCTGATTTTAAGCTGAGGGTTTTTGAGCAAACAAATCAAAGATATCAATTCTGCTAGGTAACTGTAGGTACACTGACTTGTCAGTGTATTTAGGAGTAACTGGAGAGATGAAGTATTTCAATATGGACTCATGTTGAATGCTCTGGATTTCCTACATTTATGTAAGAAATTTTAAAGGATTTTTGTATCACTTGTACCTTTAGATCATGCCTTCTAAACTGCTTTATTATATTAGAGAGAAAACTTTTAGCATAGCTATAATGTAAGGGAATGCCAGGAACCAAGACTGAAGAATCACCTTGCACTTGGTAAGATTTTCAGTGTCTTGAGTCATCAGTACCTGCCATCAGTGCCTTCTCACAGCTGTTGGATACAGAAATGGGTTTTATATATGCATAGTAACATTTTAAGGACTTGCGTGTAGAAAAGGTAAGAGAGAAGCCTGCAGCAGGGAACTTGGCCTGGGCCTTCCATTCACAGCAAATATAACCATTTATTTTTAGGATTTGTTCTACCCTCATTAATTTGTTTTCACTATTTTCCTCATTCATGTTTTCAGCATTCTTCAGCTAATGGTAAGAAACACCTGTTCAGACAACTTTCACTGGTCGTTTCCTACCTGCGGTAGGATACATTCTTACTATTCTGATATTCTTTCTTCCCATGAAGGCAGATAATAGATCATGAAATAAGATGAGAGGAAAGGCAGTTGTTATAGTCTGTCTTCTTAATATACTTGCAGCTTCACACCTAAAGGCCCAAAAATCCAGATGAAGTATGAAGAGCCCGTAATCTAAAATTCATGTCATCATACTAGATAATGACAATAAACAAATAGGCACAAATCAAACACAAATAACTTCAGGTGTTTGGGTACATAAATAAATAAATAAATAATATGAAAATACATCCTACCGCCACTTCAAATTAACATATTGCTCAGGTTCATTTTTTATGATTATTTTTAATCTAAGTTTTCTGTATCAAAACTGTATCCTCTTTTTTAGAGCAAGATGGCAATTTTGTTAACGAACGCAGGCCTCATGCTTAGAAAGCTATATAAAAAGAATGATTACACTGGCCAAATGTCGGCATACAAACACTAAACAAATTCATTACCAGGTCTGAAATACTGGGGTAAACTAAAGGTATCTGGAAAGCAGGTAACACACCTCTCATTTTGGATACCTACAACTCATGGACCGTGTCTGCGTTAACAGGAGGGACTGAACAAAAGGCAATTAAAACGCCTGATAAATCCTCAGCCCACATCGCAAAACAACGCGTTCACCTCTCGGCCTATTTGGGCGATTTCACAGCAAACTGGCTGACACACAACCGCTCCCCC